>NW_013665706.1:154520-161342 GCF_000517525.1 Limulus polyphemus | reverse complement strand
TTCTGTACATTCTCGATGTTGCTGACATGCCTTGTCCTCAGCCTCTTCTTCAGTTGTTTCAATATGCTGATGACACAGCTTTGGTAGTCCATTGTTCCACGATGTCAACTCTGAACAAGCTACTCCAGGCTGCTGTAAATTCTTTTTTGTCTTGGTGTCACTGCTGGCTGCTATCCCTCAATGTTCCTAAGACACGAGCTATTCTTTTTGGTCCAACTCGTCATAAGTTTCATCCTTGCCGTGACCCATCTCTATTTGATGTCCGGGTTGACAATGTCCTAATCCTCCTTTCTGTCTCCGTGACAATCTAGGCATTGTCTTTGATAGGCATCTTACTGGGAAGCCATACCTATCTGCCCTTTCTGCTAAGGTTACTCGACGTCTTCATCTCCTCCGTTCTCACTGGTCCCTTCTGGGGCCTGAACCCTCCTCTTCCGCTATACACATACAAGACATTTATCAGACCCTGCTTAACCTATGGACATACAGCCTGGATATCTGCTTCTCTGACCTTCTACTCTCGTCTCGAGGTTTTGGAGCGCCATGCCCTCCGGCTCGCCTTTGGCGTCGAACTCCCTAGATCCACTTCCGACCTTTATCGCCCTATCAACTTTCCTCACATTCTGTTACACCTTCGACAGCTTCGCACTTGCTATATTAATAAATATTTTCGTGACCACAATCTCATCTTCTCTGATGTTCTCGTCACCACTGTACCCACTCCGAGAAACTCTTTTGCACCAGCTGATCACCTACTGAACCTCTATGTCATGTCCCTCCCAGCTGACAATCCCGACCACGTCGAGATGCCGATGTCCCCCTCTTCCCCCATTTATCTATCCTGATTCATAATACTCATTATACCTGTTGCCTGTTCCCACACAATCTCCATTATATGACATAGACTTGTTAGTGTTCACCCATATTTCTCCGGATTGTCTCCTCAATCTGCAAATATCGCATTTTCCCCATTTTCCGCCTCCTGTGATGACTTGCACGCTTACCCATCTCTTATTCATTTTATCCATTTTTCTCTTTTCGTCCCTTGGCTGACAAGAGGGCATAACCCTCTACCGGCCCGCCGGTCCTCCCGTGATCGGAATGAAATAACGCTTATGTTGTTGTTGTTGTTGTTGTTATTTCACTGGTGGTAGTGTCCAGGGTCACTGAAGAGGAGTGGAATTCTCCGAAACTAGTCTGACTCACAGACACACACCCCAATGAAAGAATAGACCATTCCAAGATTTTACTTGTTGTTAAACAAATGTTTAAACAACTCTAATTATTCTGTTATGTTTTAATTATATTTTCTAATTGTTAATGCCTCAAAATTTGTATTATATCTTCTGAAGTAAAGAGTTAAACCAATAATAGAAGATAATCTGAGTGATAATACTTTTGGTTTTACATCTTGAAGAGATAGTAGAAATGGAATATACAAACAATACGTTAATATGGAATGAGAACAACTAGAACAAGAAAAATAATAAAAATACTGACGAACTTGAATAACTGAGGAAGTAAGATAATTAAGAGAAGTAAAAAAGAAAAATATAGTTGGCAAAAAATATATTTAGGGTTTCTGATTTTCTGTTTTAACCGAGAAACACCTTCGATACAAAAAAAAAAGAAATAGCTGTTTTTCCAATAAACACCGGAAATAATTATTCAGTTGACATTACTTTAATGTCCCCACTTTCTTTAGTCGCTATGCTCGCGAGATTTACCCCTTTTCTCGTAAAAAAAAGAACTAGGTTTTGTACCTGTTATTACTCCCATAAGAGAAGTTAGTGTGCAGGGAATATACGATGTACTAGTATACTCATTGCAGTATTAAAAGCAAAAGCTCCAAAAAACACCGATTTTAAGATATCTACATAAAATTAAAAACAGAAAAAAACACCGATTTTAAGATATCGAAATAAAACTATAAAACAATTAAAAACTGACACCGATTTAAAAAAAACACCGAAAAACAGATGCACAAAATATATTCTAGATCAATAGATGTTAAGACGGAATGTAAAGATAAACACTAAGAAGAGGATTCTGAGATGCTACGTCTATTCAGTTGTGTTTTACTGATGTGAAGGATGGATTCTAACTCAAGCATATAAGAAGGACTGTGTGTGAAACAGTGATTTTAACAACAACTGCAACAAGGGAAATCGAATTTCTCCGACACGTGACAACGGTTCACGTGGTAACACGTTATTAAGTATAGTTGAGGGCAAGATCTACGAAAAATAAAAAACAAAAAATGACGAGAGAAAAGCCAAGAAAGATGTGAATGGAAATATTAGTGAATTATCAAAATATAAAAAGCATACACATGTTAGGAGAAAGGCTGGAACATAGAAGTTTGGAGAAACATGACAATCAACCTTTGAATCAAAAACGGCACCGTTAAATAAATGAATTGTTCACACTTTTCCCTGCGAGATATTTTTTTAGTAGCGTGACCTTATTTCTTTACTTTCTTATCAATGTTTACTGAATCAAATTAATGAAATAACAATGACAATTTTCAAAACAACCTTTTTCTATTATTAATTTTTTATATCAGTTCTGTTCGTAAACTGTGCTGCAGCTAGCGAGCGTTAAATCTATATGATACTAAGGTTAATCGCATTTCATGTATTCTGGATGTCGGTAGTTCACATAAGTTAGGACATTTCTTTACCTTTAAAGGAAGCATGACATCAATTCTGACGTTTTCTTGTGTAAGCGAGTGGCCAATCCTAGGAAATAACACTTTAACTATACGAAGAAGTATTCGTAAGTTGGAGGATGTCAGTCAAGATTGCCAGTTCGTAACTGATCTTGTTATATGTGATTACCTGTATGCCAGTCATTGGCAAGCGGCCTGTACTTGATTATATAAGTTACTAGTATGTCAAAAAACTAGAATTATATCATGACTGAATCTATTAAATCATACAGCAAGAAAAAGCTGAATTTGTAAGCAATGGTTGGTTTAATCCCTATATTACGAAAAATTGCTAAAATATAATTTTAAAGTTAAACATGTTTACATCTCTGACTCAATATATGTATTTATTTTGAATTTGTTCAAAAGCATGGCACGTGAAGAAGGATATTTTGAAATATATTGAGAACTGTGGAAGATGTATCGCTTGGAACCAATCAGAAAATAAAGGTATGTTGTAAGGCCAATAAGAATGCACAAAAGAACAGAGAGCCACGACAGACATTATCTGCTCTATTCATAGACTGTCAAGTCAGTCTGTCTTAATCATTTGAAGAGATAAAGAGTTCGTTTTGTCCTCTTACGAACTGACGATTTAGTCTGAAATGCACGATAATTCATCAGTTTATATTTGTGTGACATGTTTCTACTTCCTTATTTTTAAGTTGATTTTTTTTGTTTTAGCCTCTAGTGTTCAATCTTTATATATTTATTTCTTACTTGTGTTCTTTTAGTTAATGTATTTTACTGTTAGCTTTCTTTTCTTGTCTTTCTCGTTCTCTCTCTCTTTTGATTTTTGCTTAACTTTTATAGTTTGTGAAATTTATAACACAAACAATTTCCTATCTGATGTTTACTCACTAAAGCATTTGTTGTATTTGGAATTAGATTAAGTTTTTTTTTTACTCTTTTTTCCTATCGGAAAGGAAGTGGTTATAACTTAAAACGAGTAAATATATCCTATTTATCAGAAATAATATTATGTTTGTTAAGACTCATGAAAAAGCATGCAAAATTCAAAGTTCAATCATTATTTCACTATGAATTATCTCAACTGTTATACAAACCAACAAAATGAGGCCTGGCATGGGGGCGTTCGACTCGCAATCTGCGCATCGTGGGTTCGAATCTCCATCACTGAACATGCTCGCCCTCTAAGACATGTGGGCGTTATAATGTGACGGTCAATCTCACTATTCGTTGGTAAAAGAGCCGCCTCAGAGTTGGTGGTGGGTAGTGTTGACTAGCTGCCTTCCCTATACCCTATCACTACTAAATTAAGTACAGATAGTGCAGATAGCCCTCGAGAACGTTTGCGCGAAATTCAAAACAAATAATACCAACAAAATTACCAGTATAAGATTGTTTCCCTGCCAGCCATCCTTTCTAATTTGTTTCTGGTGTATAACCTGAGGCAATATGTAATTTACTTCTCAGACAGGACTGAACTCTATCGTGTTTACTTAAAAGGCTAACTTCGCGTCTTGTTTACTTCTACACGACTGAGAGATGACAACTTCAGAAAGCACACAGGTGTTCTTTGACATGAGTCAGCCCCAGTTATTACTCTGTTATACACTTTGCTTGACATTTCCATTAATTTATTGTTATTTTTCGTTATTGCTGTTCTTTCGCTAGTCACTTTTTATATTTCTGAAACTTTGAATTTTGTTTTCACAATTTTTAATAAAAGGGAACGAGATGAGCCAACCAGACAGAATTGTGAAGAACTGAACATAAAGTTTACCAGAGATTTTAAAAATATAAGTAAAAATGTTTAATAGTTATCAAATTCTTATTTTAGTGATGTATTTGTATTTTAGCTCTGTCAACCACCAATTTTTACAAGGACAAATATAATTAAACCTATACACTATAGAACCTTTTGAGACTAATACAAAAAAATACGTGTTATAAAACTAAATTTATTGGTGAAGTTTGGATCAGCAATTTGTATTACAATAGTTAGTTGGCATCGCTATGAATTAACCTTATTTAGACCATGGTAATAAACCAGTTCATATTTGGTCGAAGTGTTTGTTAGTGAAATGATTTTTTTCACAAAACAAGTACATCAGATTTCTTTATCAAATCATACCAAATAATCTGCGACACTTTAAAGATAATTCCGCTAAACTTAATCTAAAACGAAACCTTTATAAACTAAGTTAAAACAACTTACAAAAAATAACTGAACTATATCTAAAAATCATTATAACCGCGTTTTTTTGTTTTATTATTCTTTGTTGTTGTTCTTTCAGCTTTTGTTGGCTTAAAACTTTTCGCGCAAAACCACACAAAAGATTACCTACGCATATCCGTCCCTAATTTTGAACTAACATACTAGAGTCAATAACACCTACCGCCAACTCTTGGATTACTCTCGTCTGATCAAATACTGTAACTTTAGTCTTTTTGAATAATCTCAAATTGAATATAACAATTTACGATGCTAAATCATTAACAGTACAAGAGGTTCAGCATTACTAAACTCAGCGGAGCATAGTTCAGGAGAACGATGTACGAAAGAACGCTCTCTTGGAGATTGAGTGATATATTTTGATAAAAATCGAGGGTGGTTGATGATATAAGATTTCTATTTTTGTCTTTTGGGGTAACTATCATGCTTACAACCAGCTACAAACGGCGAGTTGTAGTGGGATCTGGGGCACTGTGGGTTTTAGCAATCATATCCCAACCCCTTACTGATTCTGTATCTTGGTTTCTAGTTTTGTATCTGTTGTTTTGATTATTTCCGATAGTCCGAATATTCCCAATGCTTTAGGGTGCTATGGCCGCAGATATTTTCACTTTAAAATTATACCACTTGTATAAATGGTATCATTTTACACTGCTTTGTTACCCGGATCATGGATTTGTTGGTGCCTACATCTATAGTAAAAATGTTGAATTTTTACATAATTATCTTGTCACGGCTGGGCATAGCTCAGTAGTTGCCTGTATGGCTTTGATGTAATACAGATAATATTGAAATATATGCATATACAAACAAACTTTATTTTAACCGCTAGATTGATCTGCTTGTTATTTTGCCAGTTATGTTTGAATAACGTTTCTCAAGTAAGGACAGCAATACATACATTAAATTTAATTAAATAACTGTGTTAAAAGTTCACTTTCCTGATCTTATGTCCGGCAAAGTGATTAACAGTAGTAGCAAAGTTCAAAGTGCGATCTAAGATTGTAAAACATTATCCCAAGCACTTAAAATGTGGCTTTCGTTAAATATCAATGATTTCATTGTTATAGACCTATATATATGTGTGTGTGTGTATATATACATAAATATATATACACTTGGTTTTACTTGAAAAATTCATAAACTTCTTTATTGTATATTACTAGTCATTGTTAATAACATATTGTTGACCATGAGAACAGTGTCGTGTTATGCATTTTCTGCATGTAAGTGTTGTCCTATAGGGTTAATGTCCAGTAGTGATAATACCCTATAGAAATATTTTCTGTATCCTGCGATTGTCAGTTGTCAATATTTACAGATCTGCCAATTTGTGTTGGTCAATTGTGGAACGCAGGTTATTTGTAATCAGTCTCAGGCTTCTAAATGATCGTTCCCCTTTTACGACAGTAACTAAGGCTGTGCAGCAAATGCGAAGGGTAATACAGTAGTGTCTGATTGAGATTATGTAAATTAGTTTTTACATTATTTAAATATTTTTTATGATTGACACTGGTATGACGATCAGTATCTAAGCCAATCGGCTAAACGTAGTTATTATAATCCGTAAGATTAAAGGTGAGTATTATATTTTTGAAGATATCTCACAGAGATAGACAAATTTGGAGCCCGGCATGACCAGGTGGTTAAGGCGCTCCACTCGCCATCTGAGGGTCGCGGGTTCGAATCCCCATCCCACCAAACATGCTCGCCCTTTCAGCCGTGGGGGCGTTATAATGTGACGGTCAATCCCACTATTCGTTGGTAAAAGAGTAGCCCAAGAGTTGGCGGTGGGTGGTGATGACTAGCTGCCTTCCCTCTAGTCTTACACTGCTAAATTAGGGACGGCTAGCGCAGATAGCCCTCGTGTAGCTTTGCGCGAAATTCAAAAACAAACAAACAAACAAACAAA
>NW_013665706.1:142999-153711 GCF_000517525.1 Limulus polyphemus | reverse complement strand
ACACCCCACAGTGCGGAACGTCACTCTTACAACGTACCTACACCCCACAGTGCGGAACGTCACTCTTACAACGCACCTACACCCCACAGTGCGGAACGTCACTCTTACAACGTACCTACACCCCACAGTGCGGAACGTCACTCTTACAACGTACCTACACCCCACAGTGCGGAACGCATTATTCCGGCAACAGATCACAAATCATAAATCATTAAATTCATACACCTATCCTTTATCACGTTAAGACAAAAGAACTACCCTTCAATCAGTGGTTAATCGGTAAGCTGAGGAGTTTATAGTTATAACGTTCAAATTCAGATCTCAGTCTCTGTTTCTGTTTGTTTGTCTGTTTATTGTTAAGCACAAAGCTACGCAATGGGCTATCCATGGTGTGCCCATCACAGGTATCGAAACCCGATTTTTAGCGTTACAAGCTTTCAGATTTACCGCTGAGCTGCCGGAGGGCAGTCACAGTCTCTGCGGTGTGCTCAGAACAGATAGCTCTTAGTGCAGCTTTGCGTTTAGGAATAAACAACCAAATCTTTCAACCTTAAAAAATTAAACATAAAAGTTAAATCTGTTATTTGTATGCGTCAAATGTTTTTACATATAGATGAACAAACAAATTATCATTATACACCTTCGAAGCTGTTAAGTACAAGGTGTCTTGAAACCATCTTAACATAATTGTTTACTTGTGTTTCAAAAGCCAAGAGCATTGAATTTACTACCTATATATGCTACCAGTTGTGTACCTTGCGTAATTGTTTACACGTGTAACGCAGACAGTATCTGCTCTAATACTTCATATATTTATAAATAAAAATTGATCAATTTGTTATCATAATCTCTAGACACCTATATATGCTTCCTGGGTTCGAAACTCGAGAAATATTTCACCATCTTTATGATAAATTATGAAGCCTATTTATCTAAGATTTCAAATTAGTAGTTTAATCTAGCATTAGGGACCTCAGTGTAATATTTTAACTAAGGATTAAAAGAATTGCACAACTTCTAGTACTGGTATTGTTTATAAATAATATGTTTTTAACCAATTTAGAACAATTTTTCACATAGGCGTTGATAATTAATTATAAAAAAAACTGTATAATGTGAGTATAATATGGCAAACCTAGAAATTGAAGGAAATTAATGTACATTCCTTCCAAGGGAATTAAATCTTTCTTTGAAGATGATAGGTTAAAGACTGTAATGTTATAGTCTGTTCTGAGTGCTTGAATAAAAAATAATAGCGCAGATTTTTAGAAACCAAATAAATATGTTAACAACTAGATGGCGTTGTCATAAACTATTCTTGAATACAGAAAATCCATTAACCGAGAAAACAAAATTTCTTTAGTCTCCAAGCGGAGCAAAGAACTGATAGTCGAGTTCTAGCAACGGTGTGAAATACTTTTTCAAACTAGACTGAAAAGAACGTTGATCATCAAAACATAGCCTTGACTCGAATTGCCATTTCTGAACACCATCCGCGGTAAGATATTTTCTAAACTCATTTGTGGATAAAGCCGTTAGCATACTTGAAGCCTCATATGAAAATAAAAATGTGATTTAGTGTTTCCTATTGGCTTTAAGAAAATATTGTTTAATGTATGAAAAGTAATAGGCATTTATTTGACACGTGGATTGACTTAGTTGTTATTTTTGATATATTGTTTAGTTGACAAAAAAAAGATAGAATAATTATGCACAAAAAGTACCTAGTACTCTCAAGTAACTTAGGGAAATTATATTAACTATTGTAACAAGATAGCAGTTTTACAGGCATGATTCTTCTGGTGATTATCTTTTAATGACTTAGCAAGGGAGTAGTCACATTAATTATAATTAAATGAGCAGTAATAATCAATAACTCAAATTCAAAGTAATCTTTAGTGTGCAAATTCTGACTTCATGATTAAGCGAAGATATAAAATCACCATCAATTTTCTGTGAAGTTTCAAAACGTTTGACTATTACCAGTTTTTCTCTAATTAAACCTTAATATTGATTGCATAACCAGAGACAATTACAGCCATACAATATAATAATGTTATTAGGAAAAACAAAAGTTCTATACCTCTGGATATTTAATAAAACATTTCACATTAATCTCTTTCATAACTTGAATTCGATGTTTCCCAAAAATTATATTAATATAAATGAATATCATAAATTAACAAAGTTTGTGTCAACAATTCCTCTCATGCCCAAAACTGCGTTTGAACAGTTGAAAGAGATTGTTTGTTTGTTTTTGAATTTCGCGCAAAGCTACACGAGGGCTATCTGCGCTAGCCGTCCCTAATTTAGCAGTATAAGACTATAGGAAAATGCAGCTAGTCATCACCACCCACCGCCAACTCTTGGGCTACTCTTTTAATAACGAGGAGTGGGATTAACCGTCACATTATAACGCCCCCACGGCTGAAAGGGCGAGCATGTTTGGCGGGACGGGGGATTCGAAACCGCGACCCTCAGAATGCGAGTCGAGCTCCCTAACCACCTGGCCATGCCGGACCGTTGAAAGAGATATACACGTTGGATATTGCTACATGAAAAGTTTGAAAATGAGGTGCTAAAACGCAGCTTTACCCGTATGTGTGGAGTAAAGTTTCTTTTTTTCTGTGATTTCTCGCACTACATGCGAGTGCTCTACCAACTGACACAAATACTGAACACACTAGAAATTGTTAATAATTCACTTTTTTCTAATAAAATCGTAATTTCACCGGTATATTTAAATTTGGCAGTTAAATATCTAACATTTTAACTTTTCTTTGGGTTACTTTGAATAACCAAACTCTACCTATAAGCAACAACAATTCTTAGCAAACATTTAATTTCATCAAAAAAGCAAAATCACATTACTATTAGTTTAAATGTCTGTATTATGAGGACCATGTATTATGCGTGTAATAAAGTTAGTCTTTAAAACTGCATTTGCTCCATTGAAACACCCTAAAATTTTCTCCTTATCTTTCAGTTTTTATCACTTTTATTTCGTATTAATTATTTATATTTTAAACTGTTTCAAATGTCACTTCGTTTTCAAACTAAAATATTTTATTTGTTCTACCACTGAACCGTTTGTTTATTTGTTTGTTTTAGAGCATAGCCACATTGAGCTATCTGTTGTGTCCACCGCGGGGAATCGAACCCCGGCATTTAGCGTCGTAAATCCGTAAACTTACCACTGGCCCAGTGTAAAATAATTTCTCTGTGCCACTTAATATGCCTCCTTTTGAAGTTATTTTGTTATAGAGATAACCTAATAAAATAAAGTGTACCACTTGGAATCCTCCTATTGCACGTCAACGATTTTCCTGCGTATATTATCATAAGGCTCTCTAGTCTTAGTCCATATACTCATATTTTAAAAGTCTGCGAACATGACATGAAAGCACATGGTAATATGACACTTAAACCATGTAATGAGGATAAGAACTGAAAGGTTTCTTCTTTTTTTCTGTCTCTAAGTGGTTTGTACAGCAGTGTCTTTTGTTAATTTTAATCGGAAATACTTGACAGGAAATTGCATCTGTCTTTATGATAAGAAGGAAATCAAATTGTAGATATTGGTTTTAGGAGCATAGAAACAAAAAGTCAGAGTATTCTATAATAAATGGTTATAATTTAAATGTGTGCTTGAGTCGCCACAGAGCCAGAGCTAAATTGGGACGACTAGCGCAAATAGCCCTCGTGTAGCTTTGCGCGAAATTAAAAAAAAAAAAAAAAAAAGACAACGCTATTTCTTTCTCTTTTTTTTAGTGTCTGGATAAATTTTATACTTACATGGTTCAAAAGTGCCTTTAAGGTTCCAAGGCCTGGTTTCTTTCACCTGTTTTTGTTATAATATACCTGAGATGTACGAATTCAATTTTATATTGCAATAATTGGAGATTAAAAATTGTTTGTCTAGTCGTTTTTTGTTTTGTTTTTGTTTTGTTTTTTGTTTTCTGAAAGCCGTTTCCGGTTCATTCTGATATTTTGAGCGAGGAAAATGACAAAGAAAAAGAAAAACGTGGATAATGTAAAAGCGATTTAGCGGAGTCCGTTTAATTGTACATAATTTTTCATGACTTCTTAAAGACTTTTTTTGAATAATCTAAGCTGGAAGTACTTATATTTTTTACCTAAGTAACTGTAAACTGCCAGTCACTTGGTAATGTAAAAATGGTCATAGCAAGTAAAGCACTGGTTAAATAAAAAACTGTGACTCAGTGGGTTATAGTTGCCGCAACCAAAAACAATATTATAGTACTGATAAAACAAAATGTACTGTAAAATACAAGCAACGTTAAACGTCTGCTTAGTTGCCGTAAAAAACACTCTTCGCACTTTGAAGCTCTGGATAACGGCCAAATCTCACTATTCGATCAGACAAGAGCAGCCCAAGAGTTGGTTGTGGGTGCTGTTAGCTAGCTGTCTTCCCTCTAATCTATCAACTCAATATTATGAACGGTTTATGTGCAGATAGCTACTGTGTATCTCTATACGCGAAATTCGTAAATAAACGAACAAATTGAAATACCATATAGAAATAGAGAACTAGAAAATATTAATATCATTCAGTATGAAAAACAAATAAAATAATTTAGAAATGGATTTTATAGAAAATTTAGTAAATGTATAATAGTAATATAAAAAATTAAATGTTGTCATACTGAGAGTTCATCCCAATATTAGTGATAAAGGATATAGTGTTTTTATAACCTGCCGTTTCACTAACAGTATCTGTCCCAGAACCAGAAGAAGAGCAGAATTTTGAGCGTGCTTTCGTCATGTTTCATTAGTATTATTTGTTATTGAGTATAAACCGGAAGTTGAACAGATTTTGAAAATTTACGTTTTGTCATTCTGTATCTTTATAATAGTCCTACTTAACTGTTAAATTTCTAAAGGGCATCTTATCTGTTGATGAATGTGTATTTTCTTTATGCAAAATAACAGCTCTTCTATCTAGGTAAGGAAGTGATACTAAATACGGGTAAATTTCTATTCTGATGTTCTTTCACCGTCTGTGTTTTTATATTGTTATGATGACATATAGAACATAGCTCAGGCAGCGTTACTACGCTTAACATAACAACATATATATATGAAACAGTTCAGTTCAAGTTATTAGATTTACATCAACATGACCACATATAAGACCCAGCTCAATCAACCTTACTACATTTACATCAACATGGTAATACGTAACATACAGTCCTGTCAGCGTCACTATTCTTACGTCGGGATGATAACATATAAGTCATAATTCAGTCAGCCTTGCTGCACTTACATCGGCATGATAACATATAAGACACAACTCAGTCAGCCTTACTGCACTTACATCGACATGATAACATACAAGACACAACTCAGTCATCCTTACTACACTTGCAGGGTGGTTGGCTTTCGGAATGAGGTGCATTCAAGGGTGGTGGAGGCAGAAAATTTAACTGAGTTCAAGAAAAGATTGGATGAATACATGAGAATTAAGGGATGGTTATAGTAGAGTGGTTTGAAGGGACATCCTTGATGGGCTAATAAGCTCCTTTTTGTCCCTTTAACATTTTATGAAAAACAAAAAAAAACCATCGACATGATAACATATAAGACATTGCTCAGTCAGCCTTATTGCACTTACATCGACATGATAACATATAAAACAAAATTTAGTTAAGCCTACTAGACTTACATCCGGATACCATAACATATAAAACAAACTTTTATATGTATATTCAAAATAGGTTGTATTCGACCACTCACAATACATTTATACTTTCAGTCAATAATGAAGGTATATAGTTTATTTAAGAAAATAAAGATTTCAACAAACACTCTTTGTCAAAAGGAAGACAACTTTCACTATAGTTAAACATATCAAGGCAGTAAAATTATCTCTTTTATCTGAATAAAAAAGTGTAGAAAAAGAACTCGTATTCAACCGCCGCCGGTTGCTTAGCGTTAAGCTTGAGAGCTTATAACCCTAAAACTCGAGGTTCGATTGTACTCGCAATGAACACAATGCAGATAGCCAACTGTGTAACTTTGTGCTTAAATATAAACAAATTAACATTCCTTGAGAGTATAGGCAGGCTAACAAATATACCCATAAAATACAATCCGTAGACATCATTAAGTAAAATCCATGGTCACATTCTAAGTTTAGTGACAAAAATTGTGTAATTTCCTAATCAAGTAAATTATGCTGGAAAAAAAATGCTAAAAACACTAATGAATAAAAGTTTCATTTAAAAACCAAATATGTAACCGAAGGCAAAAGTTACTGTGAATTAAAATAGGGGGCTAAATTTAACAAAAACAAATCGCAGTTTAAAATTGTGAATACTACAATGAAAGTAGCTATGAATAAAACTTATTTTACATTAGTGCCAGTAGGGTGTTTCACTTTGTAAGGCTTATGTATATCTTAATTTTTTGTTCTATTAAGATAAATGTTTGGAAAATCAGTATGTATAATACTATTTATGGGCACTCTCATCCAAGAAAACCAAAAATCTTATTTTAAAGCTGACACTGGTTTATGTGGCATAACTATTTCTGCTAACCGCTTTTTTTATTAATCCGTAATATGGTGTAGAAAAAAAAACCGGAGAGTATTCTCTTGTAGAATCGTCTTCTCCTGAATTTCCTTACATGGTAAAATATTCACATGACTTAAGCACAAAAGCTTGTAAGACAGCTTTGCTTCTCAGTGGATGTGAAGAATTCAGGCTGTGTCCCTATTTTCCTATCGCGAACATCGTGGTATATAGGTTTATAGAAATGGTTTAAAATGACCTGCTTTTTAAACGTCACATCACTCATGACTGTATCATGACTTTAGCTTTGATTTTAACCTTTATTGGGGTGTCGCCAATAGATGCCGCCACGTATAAAAGGCCATTGATGAAATAAAAGTATACATCGTATTTAAGTTAAGAAATAATGTAAGCATGAAACTTTAAGAAAAATATACAATTTAATTAATCTATATAAATGTAATAGTACTGTCTGTTGTATGTCCATCTAACTACTTCGCAGGGTGTGGATGGATCTTCACCAACATTTGTATGGGGGTTCATTAGGTCAATGCGTGGGTACATACAAATTTTCAGTTTTGCATTTTGCAGTTTTTATGGGCGTATTTTGTATTTTTTACCACTACTTCGCCCCCTGTGGATGGATCTTTACTAGATTTGGCATGAAAGTTTGTTTGGTCGATGTGGAGATACATGTAAATTTGCGGTTTCACATTTTGTGTTTTGCAGTTTTCATGGGTGTTTTTGCGTTTTTACAATTACATATAAAGGAAGCAACATTTCATGTTTTAAGATAAAGGTGCAGATAGCCTAGTTGTATTGCGCCATTAAATGCCAAACAACCAATCTAAGATGACCTTTCATTAATCATGAACTTCCATCCAAGGAGGCGGATACTCCAGCTAGTAAAACAATAAGTTGAAGAGATGTTAAAGAAAAGCTTACTACAAACATATTTGCATGCAAAGTATTAATTTTTTTGTTGTTTGTTAGTTCGCAAGTACAAAGTCACACAATATACTATATATATATATGCTGTGCTCACCACAGATATCGATCATAGCTGTAGAACATGAACAAATATGTGGACGCTTGTTATTTATTTATTTTAATCTTTATTTGTGTATGTTATATCGAACATGCATAGTGTTATTGGTTATATCAGTGCGGGAATAATCTCAAAACTATATATTTGTTTACAATAACTCTTCTGGCGGTCGAGTAAACTTTGTTCACAAAGACCATTGGTGGATCAGTGGTATGCTTATGAACTTACAATGCTAAAATCCGGGGCTCGATTCCCTGCGGTGAACAAAGCGCAGATAAGCCATTGTGTTTCTTCGCGTTAAAACAAAAACAAACAAAATGAACAAATAAAGTTTAAGTGGGCAACAACTTCGTAGATCAGAGAGATACTTGAGGGAAAATATTGGATGACTGATCTATAAAAATAGCTCAGGCAGAAAGGGCGACGTTACAAGAACCATGTCGCATTCACTTCAACCCTTCCGGATACCATATAAACCCCTTGAAAAACTGGTGCTAGCTGACACGCAGATTGCGAGGCAACATTTTTAGGTTTAACCTTTGACTCAAAACTAACGTGGATAAAGCACATAAATAACATATCAACAAAAATTTGGAAACGCACAAACTATGCAAGAAGTCTAACCGGCAAAAACCATGGAACCTCACCAGCCAATATCATAAAAATCATACAAAACATATATACGCCCCATCATTGAATACACCTGCCCCGCATGGATAAACATAGCACCCAAACAAACACATAAATAAACTACAATCAATACATCATCAATATTTATGCACAATTATGCAAACATACATACCATCGCCGATAGACTCTTGCATAATTCTCTCATATATATTTATGTATACCCTTGACGTCATCATCCATTGCATATTTATTTATAAAAGTGTTATGAACGTTAACACAGTGATATTATCAGTGTCATTGTATTATTAATAAACCATACAATTAACGTTTTAAATACATAGTTGATTTAAAAGTAATTCATAAAGAATGCTTTTAAGCTATTGCTATTGGGTCCACATTTATCCAACATCTCACTATGTACTTTAGCTATATAAGACATTTCCAGATGAAGAGATGAAATGATAAAAGTAGAAACAAAAGTCACATTTTCTCATCTTAATTTAACTGAAGTTTCAGGGTTTCTTTAGGGTTAAATCTTATAAGGATTAACAAAATTCAATCCTTATAAAGTATTCGATAATTAGTAAAGTGTAATATTGACGGATGTCTGCCTACTTTCGCTGAATCATCGGTAATCCTTGAGGGGTAATAATGCTAAAAGTGATGGTTCGATCCTTGCGGTTAGCACGGTGCAGATAACCGATTTACCTCGAAGAAAAAAAAAGGCGGACCTCTTCCTCTTCAGATTTACTTAACGCCTATAAAACTTGTCAGAAGAATTATAACACATGAAAATCTTCCCAAGTATAACGTAAATTATCTATATATTTCTTCTCTAAGTGTTAATCTATGATTTAGAATTAAATATATATATCTCCAATACATCGACGAAAAGATAATTCCAACTCTGCAAAAATTAATTCACCCACTCCAACGCAAAGGCAACATGAAACTTCCAATAGCAATGTACAACAAATACTTCCTCCTTCTGCAATACAAAACTTCTTACTGTGACGTGAAATAAGTACATTTTGTTCCCAATACGCAAAAGTCAGGGAACTTCTAACCACGATGAAAAATAACTAAATCTTCCCCGATACAAATATGACTTTAAAAATCAACACGTGACGTAAAACAAGTACCATTCCCAGTACAATAAAATAAACTTTCTGTATCAAAATGTACAATAAGTATATTCGCTTTTAAAATACTGTAGTATTCTCAGATTGACTGATTTGCTCAAATAATTTTAGGTTCAGTTATATTACAGAGTGAATCTGAAGTTGACTAAACGACTGAATTTAAGTTAATAGAATGAAGAGATTGGGCACGTGATATAAAGTGCAACAGGGGCATAGCCAGCACTATAAAATGGTGTAGGTCTTTAAAAACATGGACTTATTCTCTTACTCAAAATTTACCTGAAAGTCAAATGTTTATTTTAAAAAGTTAGAAGATAATGGACCTTTTAGATTGTTTTACTATATTGGAGTGGTCGTTCGAAACTCTCCCAGATCTGGCTACGTTCATGTGTAAAACAGTACTTATTTATATCTAAAAATACAAACACAGTGTGTATACTTATATCAGGATACTGGGCTGTTGCCTTCTACTAGATCAATGAATAAGACAGCAGTTGCAGTCTATCAAGATATATTTTCGTCGACTGACTCACTTTGAAAAATAAGAAGAATTGTGTCAATTCAACGCTTCTTACTTAACAATAAACGTCGAATTTGCCCATAACGACCAGAACTACTTACGTATATGTTCGTTCTCATTCAACATAGTTAAAGCCGTAACATCTAGATAACATCTATTTGGCCACTGAAGGACACTGCTGTCATTGAACTGCTTACACAATGTGCAAAATTGCAGCAATTTATTTTCGGGTGGAGGGTATTATCTACAAAAGAACAAAGGTAACTAGAATTAAACTAACCCAATGGTTTTCTGGACTACGTGTGAAAACTATATTGAATCAGACTAAATCAAAAATTATGAAATTCTTACATTAAAATAAGTCCGTAGAAAATGCAATGTATGCTTGCATACCACAATTCAAAGGTGACAAGGAACTTCTAACGGTGAGGTAAAATAAATTATTCCTCTTCTGCAAATGTTACGTAAAGTAAGCACATTCCTTCTCCAATATAAAAGTGGCAAAGAACTACCATACAAAGCTCTCCAAGTTGCCAAATAAGCTATACGATAACGAGCACATATTTATATTAAATTAAATATTAAAGCCCATTAATTTATAGTTCCGAAATATGATCTATAAAAAAAAGTTGAAGAAAAAAGACCTTACATTATTATTCTTTTACACTGATGGCATGTAAAAGAAAATTATTTCTTTTAATCATTATCACCATTTGGTCATAGACTGTATATACTGGCCCTTGATAATTGAGGAATAGAGATTACGTACATTTCATCATTCTAAGCCTAATTACCTAAATTTTCTCTAACTCGGCCATGTAAGCATTTTAGGTTTATGA
>NW_013665706.1:128111-141931 GCF_000517525.1 Limulus polyphemus | reverse complement strand
TTACCTTAACCGTACCGGTACCGTAGTTAGTTAACGTAAGTTTTAAGTTTTAGTTTTAGTACGTACGTGTACGTAGTCGGACGTAGTAGAAGAAATTTAGGTAATTAGGGTTAAAATGAATAAATGTTTTTAGTTCTTGGCAGTGATATCGCTTTCGTGGTTTCTTTATATTCACAAACTAATTTCACGTAAAGTGTAACGTGGTCCGCAGACAGCTTCTCTGGTGAAGCACTGCCACATACAGCTATCCTGTCAGGTCAGACAATCTGAGACAAAGAGAGTCATTGAAGATAGCCCTAGCTTCATGTATTAATACTAACACAACTATGGTAGGTCTAATAAGAGTCGTGATCTGATTCTTAATTACTTTCTATAAAGTGGGACTCAAAGTTATTTCTATTTTTGAATAATGAAACTACAGCACAAGCCAGGCCTCAATATTAAATATTGAAGGCACTAACAAGTGATTGCTAATTATTTTTTTTCTGGTGGCAAATTTGGGACTACTACTGGTAAAAACATTTTTCTTCTCTGTAACTGTAACTGGGCCCGACAAAGCCAAGTGGCTAGGGCGCTTGACTAGCAATCTGAGAGTCGCGGGTTCGAATCCCCGTCCCACTAAACATGCTTGCCCTTTTAGCCGTTAGGGCGTTATAATGTGACGGTCAATCCCACTATTCGTTCCTAAAAGAGTATCCCAAGAGTTGGCGGTGGGTGATGATGACTAGCTGCCTTCCCTCTAGTCTTTCACTGCTAAATTAGAGATGGCTAGCACATATAGCTCTCAGATACCCGCGACCCTCAGATTGCGAGTCGAACGCCCTAACCACCTGGCCATGCCGGGCATCTATATTGGTATATACAGGACCCGAACCATCGGAGCCTTGCTCGCCCAGTTTAGATCACGTGTCCCCCTAAACACACAAACAGTTTCAGATTCCAGATTAGAATAAAAATATTTGACAAATACAACACTAAAAACTAAAATAAAATACAATTAAAGCTAAACATAATAATAATGGTGGCACAGACGACCCAATCAATAGTTTCCTGTTTAACAACAACCAAATCAGTGACGTATAATATTAGTGAATATGAGTTTATTTTAGTTATCTTTTTCAAATTATGTCTCCAGCCTCACCCCCACACCCTTCTTATAGTGCACATGTTGTCGCCGGGACTGAATACGTAACTTATAATTTCCTTTCTACAATCATGCTTTCAAATATTTATACATTTTCATAGCTTTTCACACTCGTATTCCAGTCAAGGTGTTAATATGAAAACTAAGATTACAGCAGGCAGAAAACGATTAATATATTTATATTAACTTTAGTAAAGAGCAAGATTGATCTTGAGAACCTAACACTTAACTGGACTTTATATATCTAGTATGTTTAATATCTAGAATGTAATGATAGAGAACTGCTCGTCATGGGTATTTACTAAATATATAAATCATGAAGCGTGTTGAACTATGCTGTAATGTGACTTATATATTGGTGTTCTCATTTAAGTTCCTCTTCTAGCCAGTGTTTTTAACATTGATTATACACTGGAGCTTTACGCAAGTAAGAATCCGGAAGTTTAAAATGTGGGAACTTATGTTGGGTAATGGGTTGGTTGTTGTTAATTACAAAGCTACACAATGGGCTATATGTGCCCTGCCCAACGTAGCTATCGAAACATGATTTCTAATTTTGTAAACCTGCAGACTTACCGCTGAGCCACTAGAGGGAGGGAACTTGGGTATAACATTGTTCATTTTACAATTTGATAGAAATTCTATATCTAAATCAACTTTATTTAGTTTGAAATCAGATTTTTCTAATGAACGGAATGGTAATAATGCATTTCGAACGTATTTCCCAACTAATACATCGGCTACAGATTTTCCGGCAGAACGTTTATTTCAAAAAGTAAATATTTTTGATTTTATTGATGTTGTTTCTAAATAGGCAATAATATAGTTGGTTAATTTTATTGTTGTTGTTTTTTTTCTTCGTGCTATTAGAACGTTCTTTTGATCATATATTTTCTGTTGTGCCTAACTGGCGTTTCTTTATGTCTTATGATGACCTAAGTAAAGACCTGAAACGTTGCATGGCCATATTTATATATGCATATGTGCATTTACATGTTTAAACATCTCACAAAGTTGGAAACAATTAATGTTTTTCTTTTAAATGTCAACAACTGGTTATTTGCACTGTGTCTAGAGTAAAGATCGAACCACAAATTCTAGCATTATTATATATTAGTATTTAATTATTGCCCTACTTATTTCTAACTGCATAGAGTATTCGACCACGTTCTTTGTATTTCAAAAATTATCTTAATAAACATTTTCGGCCATGTCATCGATTGAGAAAAGAAGTCACAATCTAAGGACATTACACGTTTCATCTAATTAAAAATGACTTTTGTGGCAATATTATAATCAAGAATAAATTCAGAAAAAATAAAAATAATTATACAAATGATTTCTGTGGTAGTATTAACTATGAGTAATTTGAGATAAAAAACTAAATGATAAGTATATGTTATTTTACTGTATGAAATTACTAATTTACAAAACTAAAAGTTAACTGTGAATATTAATGACTCTAGGTACGAGCATATTGATAGATACTCTAATAGAGTAATATGTGTAATTATTAACCTCCAAGAAGAAAACTTGAGAAAGATTAGTAAAATGACGCGAAATTTAGAGTCCAAGCATACCTTAACTTCTTGGTCCATATGGAAAGTAATATCCGTCAATAAAAATAGTTTGATTTGAACAACATAGCTTTAGATTTTTAAGAAATCTTTCCTTAGTGTGTCGCAGTTTAAAGAACTGCTAATTTCACCCCTCCACACCTTGTGAAGAGTATATCTTCATTTAGTACGTTCGCGTAAATGGTTATAAATTTTTAGTGTAGGTGTTCTGCATGTGGTTAGTTAGCGCCCAGATAAACAGGATATGGAAAGGTCGTAGACTTACGCTAATCCTTCAGTTTAGATAAAGGTTACTACTACGATTTTTGTATGGCTTATACTTGTTTAACCTTGCTTCTGTGTCTTGCCCTCCTGAAGTGAGGTCGTACTTATTTCAAGGTGTGACATCGACACTTGTACAACTTTCACGTGTTAGTATCAGTTAGTTGTTCGTACTCCTTAGAAATGTATAATATGAAGGATCGTTGACGTAGGTAATCTAGGATTATGGGATGCCGCACAAGGATTTTGTCTGATTTGAAAATGTTGTATCTCCGTTATTCCGATACCTGTCTTCGTCTCATGCAGACGTGCTTTCTGCAGATCCAGCAGCCAGAGATCTTCCTAACACAGAATATAGAAGCCGACTAATTTAGGCAAAGCCCAGATAACTTGTATGAAGGTACATTTTTGTTTATTCATTCTAATACAGTTATTTCTTTTCCTTTGCTGTCTGTTCTTGAATTTATTATCTGCTTAGCATACTACATTTTCTGACTATTGCGAACACTTAAGAGTTTGGTGTTGGAATACGTTGTACCTGAATACCATAAGCATATAAAATTGATCGTATTTGGACATCATGGTTCTAGGTCAGTAGAGTTGGAAATAATAACAAAACCACTATTTTCTTTTTGCTAAATTTATTAAAAGATGTTATAATATGCTACTGTTATTTGATTTGTAATTTGTAAAGTTGTAAATAATAACAAAAACCACTATTTTCTCTTTGCTAAATTTATTAAAAGATGTTATAATATGCTACTGTTATTTGATTTGTAATTTGTAAAGTTGTAAATAATAACAAAAACCACTATTTTCTCTTTGCTAAATTTATTAAAAGATGTTATAATATGCTACTGTTATTTGATTTGTAATTTGTAGAGTTGTATAATTAAGATCTCTCTTATATGATGTTATATATATTGCGAACTGTGGTGTCTACCCGAGAGCGTTTGTCTGTCTCCCACTTGAAAAGCTGCACACGCAAGCAAAGCTCAACATTCACTTTTGAGATGACTGGAAAACAGGAATGAATAATGTTGATGCCAAATTTTATTTCGCAAGCAGAAGATTCTACACTAAAGTGTTAGGAAATAATCACGCTGTCATTCACATTTCAAAATGTGACGTAACTTAAAGAATAAAAAATGTAGATTTACCATTGTTATTGTTGAGTGGCTCTTAGCGTGACTGAAATGCTACAAAATTACTTTTCTCTGTTGGCGGTATAAGTAGCTCAGAGCTTTGGTTCTGAGTGAAACCAAAAGTGCAACACGATTAACCTTTTTAAAGTCTATGAACTAATTTAAATTGATAGATTAACTTAAACTTTTCCCGTCACTGGGGACGGACACTTTTGGTTGTATGTCCATAAAACAGTTTCAGTTATATTTTCAATTTTCTCGTATCAACGTCTAATTTCAGGTGTTTTCATCCTTCTTACATGATTATAAGTTGGTCTTATGTTATGTGTAACACCTAAAGTTTTATTCCATGCAGTTTATTCACATGGCTGTATTTTTAACATTTTCACTCTGTAATTATGCTGCATTCATGCCAAGCAATTGCTGCAATGTACAGTTTGCTTGGTTTTCAGCATTTAGCATTTTCATATAATGTTATTTCCATTTCTTATTTTCCACATTACTTCAGTTTTTAAGATTAATATTTACAGTTCTAACCACACCAAGTTCTTAACAAAGGTAACAACGAATCTGTTAAAAGGGTTAATAATCATCACTTTAGAAACTTACTCTCTCCGAAACATCAATTCGAAAATCGTTAAAATTGTACAAGTGAAAAAAATAAATACCCTTGTCTCTTTGACCCTTTTTTCTACTTTACATAATAAGGCAAATACGGTGATAACCATATTTGTAAAGCTATTTCCGTTAGTTTCCATTTTTTGCGTGGGTATAACCAAGGTCGAGAATGTACGTGCCATTCCTAGAAAAATTTATATTCCTGGTACTATGCTGTTGTTATGTGCGCACTGTAAATCTTGACATGTTCCTTGTGATTTTAAAAAACTTAACATTATACATTACTAACGAATATCTGGTTTTGTCTGTGCTGTAGATTTATTTTAAAAAGCTGAAATACTGTATGAAAACTTTTAATACCGTTGTTATAACAAATAATATTTATAAATGTCTATGAATTTTACTGTTCTTATTGATTTCCTAAAAATAACAGTCTAAGTTACATAATTTTTCATTTCAAGGTGCTAGGGAACATTTGTTTGTTGTTAAGCTCAGAGCTAGACAGTAGGCTAACTGTGCTGTGCACTCCAGTGATATCGACACCCGGTTTATAGCGTTGAGCCATTGGAGGACTGCTAGAGAGTGAGGATACTTACTGATTAAGTATATACAACTGTATACTACGTCACACAAAATTATATATCATAACACATTTAATCTTAAGAATGTTTTAATTATTAAGAAACATGAAGAATTTAGATTTATGGGATTTATTTTTTATCTTTGGTTTAAGAGAGAAAAATATTTCCTAAGGATTTAGTTCTTCGAAACTTTCCAGATAGAAACTTCAAACGATTCATTTTCATTTGAATTTTGCCCAAAACGTACTTCACCAATTATATTGTTATGACAGCGGGGGTCACGTGACCCTAGTAACACGTCATATTCTCGAACGTTCACGTCCCTTCCTGAAGTCTCGAGAGGCTACTAGATATGCGGTATTCTTGTATATATAAGCCGCCAAGAAGTGACGGCAACAATGTAATGTAATTGAACAGCGGGCAGAGAGAGACGTATTGTGGGGTCGAGCGCGTGTGACGTTCGTTGTGAATTATAGCGTTTATTTAACTTATAGTGTGACCGTTGAAATTAAGTAAGTTTCAAAGTTGTATTGAGAAAGAATAAACTAGTTTTATTTAAGAAAGGACTTGTGTCGCTAAAGTTTCATCGGAAAGAATTTTTATGTAAACTTAACTAACGATCAGAGACGTAACAATATAAAAATACGTGTATATACGTGTTACAGTGAATGTGCATAAGCGGAGATTTTGCATATTCTTCGAGTATTATGCATAATTGCCAATGTCACTGGAGAATTGTGAGCAATTAAAAAATATATGAAACCATTTTCCTCATTGACCGGTTACTTTGAACATGCATAATTATTTCTGGATAATATGCATACTGAGTGGTTAATTTCCGGTTAATGCGCTTAATAGCTGATAAACATGCACATTTCCTGAATACACATCTTCAAATTCACATATAAATCTATAAATAATTAACATAGGTTTAGTTTACTTATGCCTTTTTATGACAAAAATTTATACAATATAAATAGTAACCATAATAATGTTTTTTAAGCCTGAATCTTTTAAGATAATAAAATCACAATTATATAAGTACAGGAAAACTTGTTCTTAAGACTTTCCTCTACCATTGATGCAAAAGTATGTCCCACGTGTCTTTTTAATTATTGGTAAATAAGGTATTTTAAAACTTACATTTTTTGAACCAAATACATCAAAGAATTATTAAGAAGTACAAGTTATAACATTAATTAAACAACGTTTTAAATGAATTTTAAAAAAGCGACTTTTAAAAATTAAATTATATTATTATACCCAAACGACATTATCGAAGTAGTTTTTGTGGAAATATATTTCACATTATTTCTAAGCGTTTCTTTAATTACGTGTTTATACAGACATATCCATATTTTAAAAAAAACATTTTAGTACATCTTTTCATTTCTTAAATTTCAACTTATTATGGAATAAGTAAAACATACAGAAATAGGCTCAGACTTAATTTTTGTTTGGAATTTCGCGCAAATCTACACGATGGCTATCTGCTCTAGCCGTCCCTAATTTAGCAGTGTAAGACTAGAGGGAAGGCAGCTAGTCATCACCACCCACCGCCAACTCTTGGGCTACTCTTTTACCAACGAATACTGGGATTGATCGTCACATAATAACGCCCCCACGGCTGAAAGGGCGAAAATGTTTGGTGGGACGGGGATTCAAATCCGCAACCCGCTGATTGTGAGTCGAGCACCCTAACTACCTGGCGGCTCAGCCTCAAACGATTATCCACATCAAATCTGTCCGTGATTAACTAATAAAATAAAGTGATCAATGAATTTTACAATACATGAATTAAAAACGTACCCTACTCCCTCCCAAAAAAGAAAAAAGCCGTGTTTAAATTTAAATGAACTCCCCTAGATGGCAAGAAATTTACAATCACCTGATGCTCTCAGTCATAAGGAATATGGCAACCAATAGGTTGTTATTGTTTTCTGAGTGCAAAACTGCACAATGTGCTATCTACACCTTGTTCACCGCGGATAATAGAACCCCGGATCTTAGCATTGTGAGTCTATAAGCTTACTTCTGATCCACCGGAGAAACAGGTGATAGGCCTAAAATTGTTATAGAAACAGATTCTCTATAGATGTTTTGTTTGTTTTTTCATCTGCAGTTAACTTGTTTTTATAACAATTTTTAAGCCTATTGCTTAGCCAACATTTCGTTGGTTTTCAGTGCTTAAACCGTAATGGTGTACAATGTTATTAAACAGAGACTTTTCACTTCCAAAAATTGTGTCTCTGCAACTCCTCATCTACTATTAGTGGAACAATTATTATAGTGTATTATTTAG
The DNA here is from genome assembly GCF_000517525.1 of Limulus polyphemus. NCBI lineage: Eukaryota > Metazoa > Arthropoda > Merostomata > Xiphosura > Limulidae > Limulus > Limulus polyphemus. The sequence continues at coordinate 134,303 of NW_013665706.1, read as the reverse complement.
ATATACAAATCTGTTTAAGTTTAAGTTTAATCTGTTTGAGATATACACATCAGTTTAATGTTATGATTTAGATAGTTTAAGTATAGCATTAGTGTTATCAATAGTTTATCGTAAATGTGCGAATTATACGTTGTACAGTTCCATAGTTGTGAATTAGCGCTTGTCATATTATTGTGTCATGTTACAAGAACCTTCTAAGATTTTCTCGAGTATCATCATAACATCTCGTAGTGTGTTGAAAGTTCTAGGCCTCAGTCGGGGTATTTATAAATACACATCCAAAATGTAGTTCAAGTAAGTTAGTTAAGTGAAAGGTATAATCAGATAGATCTAGATTGCATACTTGTGAGTTTAGCCACAAATATATTATTGGGCAATTTCTACGTAAATTATCACAGACTGTATTGCAATAACACAGTAGAGAAGAATACTGAATGATTTGTCTCGTCAATTGTGTCCTAAACTAACTGAACTAGCCTGTTTGGACTTTTGACAAAAATGGACAATTATTTAAAGCCCTAGATACAATTGTGGTAACCAACAGTTAGAGTGGTGATTTTAAAGTGAAGTTATCATAGACTGCATTGTAATAACAGAGCAGAAAGAATAATTCATCTTGTCAAAAAATATCTTTCCAATCCATTAGATGGCGATACAATACAATATTATTGATATTTTTCACCTTAGATAAGCGACTTGTAAAATTAGTCAAAAATGTAATAAGCGTTTTTGTACGAAAGGATATACATTCATGTGTTTGCTATTCCCCATAAAATTCATTGCCTTTGCCATCACAATTAAAAATCATAGGTTCGTACATTTGATGATGCAGAAAATTTGCTTCGAAAACCTGTTTTTTGTGTATGTTTTTTGCAGTTTAATCTATAAGGCTTGGACGTAACATAAAAATATACATAAGCCAAAATTATAATCGAGGACCACTTACAGAAGGTTACTAAATACACGCAAAAACGTTGTTTTCGTGATATACTAGAAAAGGGAAAACATTCTTTATCACTAAGCACCGTAGTGCTTAGTATGAAGGGTTGGGCCAAGAAAAAAATGTCTGCTGCATTCAATCTATTCCTCTATTATGCTTATATGTACCTGCTAAAGTTGAGTTATAGCCTTATTTGAGCACCCAATTGCCATTATCGAATGTTTTGCAGCTTTTGAGATTCCAAAAGTGTTGCTAAAGTGAAGAACTGGGAATTACCTAAAAGAGTCAAAGTTTTCATTTTTCTTTTTGCATGCTAGCCGAAACATGTGTGAAGTTTTTGCAATGGCTTTAGCACGACAGGAAGACATTTTAAGAGTACTTAGGAATAAGCTATCAATAAGCACGGCAGTTCTTAGTATAAGCTTAAAAAATCATAATTCTAGTGTAAACGATGTTATCATTACCCCTTGAAGTTAGCTTATTTACAAAAATTTGGTGTTCCTTTGAAAAAGCTTAATTACAAGGTGAAACATGAATTACCAGCCAATAATAGATGAGCATTAGATGACTGTAACATGTACTCAATGCTTTGTACACTATACAAACGGTGTCTTTAGGGTGGCAAACCCTATATTATGTATGACAGATATGTTGAAACAGCCAGGATTGAATACAAGAGTGGTTATTCTCTATGTCAGGTCATGTTACATGCATACTGCTGCTAATCATTCTAAACTGGTTCTACCCAATGCATGGTTGGATTGTCGTCGACTGAACTGGCTCCCCCACCAGGCCTCATTTCTGATAAGAAGGATATGTACAGACACCCTACAGGACTAAAACAAATATCTGACTTACAATGGGAGCCAACAGCCATTTGTACAAGAGAAAAGAAGGGAGATATTAGACCCTGATTGCTGTCCCAAGATCTTCTGGGTATCTTTCGTTACCTGGTCATTCTGCACTCTTTCCAATGACCCACTCCTGTCAGAAGGGAATAGATGGTGGAATTGGTGGATCAGTTTCTGGTCTTGCACAAGCTTCTTTTATTGAAATCTCATCACTGTGGTGGTTACTATGGTTGCTTTGGTTTAGTTCAGAAAGCCATGCAGTGATGAACTTGCCATGGTGCAGATGGGTGTAGAATAGCACTGCCAGTCCTTAGTTACAGCTTGCTCATAGGAGGTAATGGATGTGATGGCCATTCACATCTGCACTGGAGAAAAGTCAGAGCTACCCTATTCAGGGACAGCACTGCTCTTGAGAAGGAGAGATAAAAGGATCTTTAAACAAAACTTGCTCAACCCCAATTTGAAGGATTACCACATCCTCCTGGTTATCCAATCCTACAGTCATAAACACCAAATTCATAAACTTCTACTGGCCTCCTGGAATGACTGGATTATTCTTGACCTGATCAAAGCCACCATGAACAAGGAACAGCCATTCTTGCTAAAGAAGTCGCCAGATGCGATGTGGACATAGTTACACTAAATAAAACTCACATTGCTGGTAATTCTGAGTTCAGAGAGTCAAAAAGTGGCTACTCATTCTTCTGCACAGGCCATCTTGAAGGGCAACTACACCAAGGTGGAATGGGATTTGCCCTCAAAGTAACAATCACCAGAAATCTCACCTCAATACTAAAATGCATTTACCCTCATCTAATGGCTCTGAATCCATGTATTTCTGGTAATCACACTGTCACTTTCGTCAGTGCTTAAGCCCTGACTTTGACATCCAGTCAAGAAGCAAAGGATAATTTCTATGACTGTCTTGACATCATACTTAGGTCAGTCCCTAGATCCAGCAGTCTTGTCTTACTAGGCGCCCCCCAATGGAACAGTGGTATGTCTGCAGACTTACAACGCTAGAAACTGTGTTTCGATACCCTTGGTGGGCAGAGCACAGATAGCCCTTGTGTAGCTTTGTGCATAATTAAAAACAAAATGGCTGCAATTACACGATCTCGGGCAAAGTACTTGTGAAACATGATGTTAGCAAACAGAACACAAATGACACTCTTCTACTCACCATGTTCTCTGAACACAGCCTTGCATTCACCAACATCATTTTCAGCAGATTATCACGTACAAGACGACTTGGATATACTCACTATCTAAGCATTGACAACTAATTGATTTCATCATTGTCCATCAATGTCACCTTATCGAGGTCAAGCTTACCCATGTCTTCCATACTACGAGCTTCTGCTCTGATCATTGGATAGTCAGAACCTCTATAAAGTTCTTCTTCAAGCCTCAGAAGTAAAGGCACAAACCTAAATCTCTGAAAAGTTAGATGCTTCCAAACTAAATCTTCTTCACGTTGTTCACAGCCTACAAGAGAAACTCAACATTGCTTTCTATTCACCACCTAAAGCTTATATTAATATTAACAAGGAATGGTCAGGTCTGAAATATACTATATACAAATATGCTCATAAGATCATCAGCCATTGCTACAGAAACCATCAAAACTAGTTTGATGAGAAAGATAAAGAAGCTTCTTCACTCCTAAGCAAGATGTACTCCACATACTTCACATGGATAAATGACTGTAACTGAAGTACCAAGAAAATGACCTATAATTTAGTTAAGCAAGAAGTTAAAACGAAGCTCTGCAGAAAAATTGGGGGATGGCATGGTTATTGGACTACAGGCAACTGCAGACAAGTAGGACATAAAGAAGTTCTACAAGAACCTCAAAATGACCTGTGGTCCTGTGAGTTCCAGCATAAGTCCTATGTTATCCAGCAGTGACATCACACTGTTTACTGATAAAGCCAAAATCCTAGAACCGTTGACTGAACACTTTAACAGCACTTTAAACAGACATTACACCTAAACGAACTAGCAAATGAACCTGCCATCAGAAGTCTCAACTAGCTTCCTACAATAGATGAAACTTCCAAAGAAATAAAGCAGATGTCATAAGTCAATGTACGAGGTGCTAATACCATTCCTGCCAAAACTTGGTGGTCCAGCTCTAACCCAGCACTTACACCAACTCTTTTGTCAGATATGGAAAACATTTGTCCTGCAAAACTTAATATTTTGCTCCATCATCCACCTCTATAAATATAAGGAAACAGATCAAGCTGTGACAACCATCATAGCATATCACTCCTTTCTATTGCTGGTAAGCTCCTAGCCAGAATAATTCTCAACCATCTATGTGAGCAAATCTGCTTCAACGTTATTCCAAAGAGTCAGTGCAACTTTCGTCCAGGTCATGGGACAGCTGACATATTTTTTACAGCCTGCCATATTCAGGAGGAATCCCAGAACTAGAACAATGTCCTCTACACAATGTTCATAATTCTAACTATAGCTTTCAACACTGTCAACAGAGAAGGTACATAGAAGGTCCTTCACAAAGTGGTTTGTATTAAGACAATCACCAACACTATCCACTCAAACTGGTCAAAATTCCCTCCCATCCATTATACAGAACAGCATCAAGTAAAGTTGCATGCTGGCACCCATCTTGTTTAGCATCTTTTTCTCCGTGATGCTTCAGTTTGCCTTCCAAGACTGTGATACAGAGATCCCAATACAATACAGAACTGGTGGAAGTATCTTTAATTTGAGAAGGCTCTAGACATGAACAGAAACAACAATCTTGCAAATCCGCGACATTCTATTTGCTGATTACTGTGTACTTGTTGGACACACACTACCTGACATCCAAAACATTATCGACCATTTTGCCATCTTAGCAAGGAGATTTGGTCTCATCATCATTATACAAAAAGCAGAAGCGATGCAGCAGCCTAAACTCAACCAGACATCAAGAGTGAAGTCATCTCTCTGAATTTAGTCAACAAGTTCTGCTATTTGGGCAACATTCTCTCCCGTAATGTGCTACTTGACAATGAGATTTACCCCCAGATTAGTCAAAACCAGTGCTGTTTTCTGTAGTTTCCAGGAGAAAAGATTATGAACCGATCATGCTATACACCTCTTCACCAAGATCTGAATGTACAAAGACGTAGTCATCACCAAAATGTGGTCTATTATTTTTCTAAATACTACATGATTTATCTAGTCCTTTAGGGATTTTCAAGAATAATTTACTTTAATCCTGGTTTGTCGACTTATAAAAGGCATTCACATGGTAACAATTGTTGTAACAGATGCCTTATACAAATAGTGTTCCGACCAGTATTGTGTTTGTTGTATTACAGCTAGCCTGAAGAGCTCTAGATTCAGCAAAGCATGTTATCGGCAATGAATATGATACATAGGGACTAGATAACGAATGTAGTATTTAAAATTATAATAGGCCTAATACTATTGTCTAATGACAAGAATGATTAAATGGTTTTTTCTTTTGTTTGTTTTGTAAATAAAAAATAGTCTCTTGATGGTACTGAAACCTATAAGCTCAGAAAATGTCTTCTTTCACTATCAAACCTTTTGAGTAATTTCACACAGTTGCTGAATTTTATTTTCCTGTCATGGTCTAGAATTGGTTGATACTTAGTATATTGCAAGCCATTATTATCAGCACAATAAAAATCATAAATTGACGTCTGTATATTTTTCTTCCATTGCCTTCTTTTGATACATATCCATGTTTTATATTTAGGAATAACTACAATAATTTTAGCCTTTATCGGAACTGTGTTTAGTGGAACTGAATATAACTACCTATCAACTACAGTTTTAAGAATTCGTGAAATACAGATCGTGCATCCAATACTGCATAGTTTTTAAGTACTTTTTTATGTTTATACACTTCTGCATGTTTTGAAGTAGTTATGAAGAGCTATAAGCAAGTATTGTTAAATTGTATAGCGTAGTGTATAGAAATATTTTATTTCTTCAGTTAACAGGATTATATTCGTTTTTTTGTTAATATATACGTGGTTCATTTAGTTAGGTTAACAACAAGTTAATTTGAAATCATACTTTAAATGAAGTGCTAAAACCGAACTTTTGAATTTATTTCGGAATAGAACTGTATCTTATGTGTTTCTCAAGCAAAATACATTATTCCGTGTTTAACTTCTTTGACCTACTAAACAAACAGTTACTTAGGTTGGTGATAGAAATACATATATCAATGGCATTTAGAACTACCACGATTTTACTCCTGTATAGCGTATATTTCGTATCATATAGATTTTAAAATGCTTAAATTCTAATTCCAAATAATTGTAAATCCAGCGTGATTTGCTGATTTGTATTGTTACGTCTTCGTTCGTTAGTTAACTTTCCGTAAATTCGTTCCGACGAAACTTTAGC
>NW_013665706.1:126984-128090 GCF_000517525.1 Limulus polyphemus | reverse complement strand
GTTGTGACCGTCTTATACATACCAGACTACCCCAATCTAGTAGTCTCTCGACGATTCACGAAGGTTCGAGAAGGACGTGGCGTAATACTAGTCACGTGACCTCGCTGACGCAACACTTCCCCTCCTTAGTTACATTAAACCAATAACAATTAACATTAGCTTAATTAAATGTACAGAATTACAAACACAAAATTACAATTCAACAAAGTCTCTTAATTTTACTGGACATATCTTCTTCCGTACTGGTCACTGTCTGGTTGGCTTCTGCTTCATGTGGGGTTCATCTGCTTCATCAGGAAATGTCCTATCGTCGATAACAGTCACATCAGTGGTAGTAACTTCATCAAGAGCTTCACCATTTCCCTTCTCAAAACTGAGTAAAGTTTCTTCTTCGACGGTGGCTTTTTCAGGTGACACGTCTTCAGCAGCATCATTTGTTCCTTTGTTCACTTCATCCCAACTGAAATGTCCTGGACCATGATAACGCCAAAGCCTGTTGGCATGCGCCACTTTTGGCTTACCTCGCCGACCACATTTGATTCGGAAAGTCACGTCTGAGAGACGATCCACTATGTCATATGGGCCTTCCCATGGAGAAGACAACTTAGGAGACTTCCCTTTGGTCTTCCTTGGGATTATACAACCACACCTTGTCTATTGGTACAAAGCTGACTTCAGTAGATCTCTTATCATAAGATAACTTCATCGAATCAGCAGACGTTTTCAAGTTTGAACGCACTTCATGGTGAATATCATCCATCCTTTCCGATAACACTTTCACAAACTCTGACACATTTTCAGGCAACTCTTCATAACGTGGGCGTCCTGTTAATAGATCCACTGGCAACCGAAGTTCCCGACCAAACATCAACTTTGCTGGAGTGTATCCAGTGGCTTCATGCTCTGATTTAATATCTATACCTGGTTCCATTTCACCATCATCAACTCCTTCAGTCACTTTGACTTCATCTTGATGACACCTAATTAGTTCAACCTATCTTTTAACAGTTACCGGAACACGGCCTTTGTTGTTCCCAAACGTCATTTTATCAAAATTAATTACAAACTTCCTCGGTAGTAAGTAGTCCAATCCTAATATGCATTCA
>NW_013665706.1:125324-126037 GCF_000517525.1 Limulus polyphemus | reverse complement strand
TAGGGTTTAGCTGCAGGATCTGGAAGGGTCTTGTCATTGTCTGGGGCTGGTTAACTAGATGGTTAATGTATCCTCCTTGTGTAAAAGACGATAAATCGTCCTTTAACATATCTAATTCGCTTTTAAATTTACTAATGTATTACGTTTGTACTTCTTGTTTCCTTTCTTGTTCCAGTTGCCACTGCTGTAGTCTCTCTTCTTGTTTCTTTTCTTTTTCCTCCAACAACTGCTGTAATTTCTCTTCTTGTTTATTTTCTTTCTCCTACAACAACTGCTGTAATTTCTCTTCTTGTTTATTTTCTTTCTCCTCCAACAACTGCTGTAGTCTCTCTTGTTTATTTTACTGTTAGAGCAGCCATTGTTGTAGGTTTTCTTGCCACTGCTGTAATCTTTCTTCTTGTTTCTTTTCTCGTTCTTCTTGTTTCTTTTTTTTTCCTCTAACAACTGCTTTAATCTCTCTTGTTTATTTTGCTGTTCGAGCTGCCATTGTTGTAGGTTTTCTTGCCACTGCTGTAATCTTTATTCTTGTTTATTTTCTCGTTCTTCTTGTTTCTTTTGCTGTTCTTGAATTGCTCCCATCAAGTCTGCTAAGCTGTAGTTTGATTTGCCGCTTTTCGTTTCCATTATTTTTTTTATCCCACTTCTGACACCAATTTGTTACGTCTCCGTTTGTTAGTTAATTTTCCGTAAATTCGTTCCGACGAAACTTTAGC
>NW_013665706.1:116025-124928 GCF_000517525.1 Limulus polyphemus | reverse complement strand
AATATAATGTACTCCACTCTCTATATGTGTCAATGATATTTGGTTATCAATGACGTTTGAGATCATAATTTGAAAGCTGGGCATTGTCTATTATAATGTCAACATCAAGCTGACCTGAAACTGAAATCAGGGAAATGTTCTCTTATGTGGACACATTCAGTGTTTCTTGGACATATAACAAGTAGGGATTGAGTTTCTACATATGCTGCTAAGATAAGAGATGTCTAAAGCTTTCTCGGCTTTGTGTCATATTATTGATTCTTTATGGCTAACTTTTCTACTAAACCAGCACTGCTTTCACCAATAACTAAAGTCATCTCCCAGAGTAGATGGACTAAAGACTGTTCTAAGACTGTTCAGTCAGTAAAAGGTACCTTGATTGATGCACCAGTGTTGTCTTTTCCAAGAAGAGATGTTTCCATCATCCTTGATACATATGCCAGAGATAGTGGAATTGGAGAAGTGTAATCAATAGTAAAAGATGGAAAGTTTCTCAAATATATAGCAAGTAAATATAGAGTATCTATAGATTCTGCTAAGACAATGTTAGATATACACTGTTATAATTTAGATGGTTTAATTATAACGTGAATGTTAAAGTTCGTTATTTTTAGAATCAATAACTTATCACAGGATTATTTACATAACTGTTTTTCAATCATACGTTGTATAGTTAAATTGTTGTGAATCGGAGATTGTTATATTATTCTACGTTTTTCTCATTGTTTTCATTGAGTATTATTGTATTGTTTGTTTTGTTTCAGAATTTCGCGCAAAGCTTCACGAGGGCTATCTGCGCTAGCCGTCCCTAATTTAGCAGTGTAAGACTAGAGGGAAGGCAGCTAGTCATCACCACCCACCGCCAACTCTTGGGCTACTATTTTACCAACGAATAGTGAGATTGACCGTCACGTTATAACGCCCCCACGGCTGAAAGGGCGAGCATGTTTGGTGGGATGGGGATTCGAACCCGCGACCCGCAGATTACGAGTCGAGCTCCCTAACCACCTGGCCATGCCGGGGAGTATTATTGTATCATAATATCTCGTAATGTCTGAACGTTTTAGGCCTCTGTCGGGCTATAAATACACGTCCAAAATGTAGTTTGATATAGTTAATTAGTTAGATAGATAGACCTAGACTGCGTGATTGTGAGTTTAGCCATAAGGACATATAGTGGCAATTTCTAAAGTGAAAGTATCACAGACTGTATTGTAATTACAATGTAGAGAAGAAATAATTTGTCTTGTCAAATTATGTTCTAAAGTAACTGAACCAGCCTGTGTGGATTTTTGATGCAAAAAGGGCAATTATTTAAAGCGCTCGATACAAGTGTGATAACCACCAGTTATAATGGTGATTTTTAAGTGAAATTATCACAGACTGTATTGTAATAATAGAGCAGTTAGAATAATTCGTTTTATCAGATTGTGTTCTAAGATAATTGAACCAGCCTTTGTGGACTTTGAAGCAAAAAGGACAATTATTTAAAGCTTTGGATACAAGTGTGGTAACCACCAGTATTGTGGTGATTTTAAAGAGAAATTATCACATACTGTACTGTAATAACAGAACAGGAAGAATTATTCGTTTTATCAAATTGTGTTCTAAAGTAACTGAACTAGTCTGTAGGGACTTTAACGAAAAAAGACAATTATTTGAAGCTCTGGATACAACTGTGATAACCAACAGTATGTATGTTTTACTTGTTTTAATGTATTATTTTAAAACAAGTGGACTCTGTGCTGTTTGTTTATTGTTTAAATTTATTGACAACAAGTCACATATGCCTACTGTAAAGAATCTGGCCCATACATGAAACCTGACTGGTGAACTGGCCAGAATTATACACTGGAAAATGGTAGTAGGCACAAACAACAGCAGACAAAGTAGGTCTATATGTGGACAACTGTAGTGATGGTGTAAATATTGTAGATATTACAACCACAATATACAACCATGTCAACTGACTTTGATAAATGGGTAGGTAGATAGGGGCAAGGGACTTGGGCTCAAAGGTGGTGATCTACGAGAGTTTTCTAAACAATAAAAAGACACAGAGAGAGAAAAGTATCAACAAAGAAGAGAGAATAAGAATACAGAGAAAGAAAAATAAAAGGAGAGGGGTAAGAAAAGAGAGAGAGAATAAGAGTACAAATTGAGATTGCCAAGCTCACCCAACAGAAAGATGGAGGATCCAAAAATGACAATGGGGTCAAGATCAGCCGACCCAAGCTCCCACATTTGATGAACAAAAAGATGACATGGATGCTTTCATGGTGAGGTATGAAAATTTTGCCCAAAATCAGAACTGGGCACTCTGTCTCAGCCCTCTTCTCACAGAAAAAGGTCTAACAAGTGTATAGGGCATGACGTCTGAATGTGCCATGTACTATGACAAGTTAAAAGTGGCTTTGCTAAAATGCTATAAACTTACTGAGGAAGTTTTTTGCTGGAAGTTCAGAGAAGTCAAACCAGACACTGGAGAAACTGTATTTCAGTTTGTGACATACCTACAGTGATACTTCACAAGGTGGACTGACATGAAGGAATGGCAGATCTAGTAATATACGAAGAGAATATGATCACGTGCTCCACTGACATGTCACTATTCCTAAAAGAGAGAGAATTGAAGGATGTGGACGAGATGATGAAGCTGGCAGAACAGTAAATGGGAGTCCATGGAGGGAGTATAACAGACAAGCCCAAGAATAATAAGTTAAAGTCGAAACCAGGAGTGGCTGACCAGAAGCAGAATTCCACCAAAGGTGACAAGAGGTTAATAGACAAAAGGAAGAAGGGATGCTATGCTTGTTATAAAATAGGGTATATTGCCAGTGAGTGCAAATCTGTCACCAACAAGCAATAGCAGAAATCTCAACATAAAGCAGGTGGAGGTACCTACAAAGATGGTGCTGGCAAGAAACAAGAAAATAGTGACTGTTACTATGGATGCTGCTGCCATATGAACAAAATATATATAACTCATCAGCTTCACTACAAGAAGGAATTGCGATCACCATTATTAAACAGTGCATGATTGATGGTCAGCTCAAATTAGCAAATTGGTAAACAGTGCAAGTAGTGATTGGAGCATGTGACAAACATTGAGAGGTGCCAACAAACCACAACATAAGAAAGAAATAGTTTGTCTTGTCAAATTGTGTTCTAAAGTACTGAACCAGCCTGTGTGAACTTTGACGAAAAAGAGACAGTTATTTAAAGCTCTGGATACAATTGTGATAACCAACAGTGTAACGAACATTTGTGTGTATGTTTTATTTGTTTTAATATATTATTTTAAGACAAGTAGACTATATGTTCTTTGTTTATTGTTTAAATTTATCGACAAATAGGTGTTTTTTCAGAGACAATGTAATTGAAATAGTGATATTGGAAGTACAAGACAGTGTGTAGTATGTTATAGCTTATGCTAGCCAAGCATCAACATTCACCAAATACCATTACTATATAACAAAGAACAAAGGGCTTGAGTTGTAGAATTTGTGATGTACTTTTGCCACAATATAAGAGATAGGTAATTTACAGTCAAATGAATCATGCACACATCAGGGATGGGCTATATAGTTTAGAGAAACAGAAGGTATGATCGTATGTTGGATTACAATGTTGCAAGATTATAAGTTCACTCTGCAATACCACTGAGTCAACAGCATGGAAATGCACATTGACTTTTTCAACGGCAGATGAGAGTAGAACTATTTTCTGTAGTGTCTAAATTATAGGTATAATGCTGTTGAGAAACCTAATGTCTCAGCTGTGATAACAGCCCATGCAAATATTAAGCATTCTGCTAAGTGGATATCAACTATAACAAAATATATGTTTAAATAATAGAAATTAAAAGACCAAGACTCAGCTTGGGTTTTACTTGACATGCAGCAAGGTGACGCGTGGCAGTCACTTACTGGTAAATTTAGAATAAAACATAACTCCTAGCAATTGTTTGAACAACTGGAGGTACACGATACACTACAAGCATGGTGTCTAACCTAGGATGAAGTAGTTCTGAAGTCTCTGAGATCTGATATTTTCCAAAAATTACATGATGCATGGATTGCAATAGACCAAGAAGTGTCTGTCACACACTACAGTTCAGAGATGTATAGGATAATGTAAACACTGCATTGTACTGGCTTTGTGGATGAGAGAAATAATTTTCTATATAAAAGTAAACTGACAGTGAGACGTAACTTCTCCATTACAGAGAATACTCCTGGTAGTTGTTGGACCCCTCCCAGAAAATGAGCATGATAATCATTACAACTTGGTGTTAATCAATTATTTCACTAACTGGGCTGATACATGGGCTCGTATATTCGCTAACAAATTAGGTAAACGGGTAAAAAGCTTGCTTCACAGTGTCAGGGAACGTACATACTGAGCAATGGGCAACATTTGACAGCCATATGCTTATCGAGTTATGTAAAATACTGGATGTTATGAAGACTCGTACTTCACCTAATCATTTTCAGTCAAATAGTTTAGCGCACTGGATCATCTAAACAGTAAAACATGTATTTTATAAGACTGTGAGAGCAAGTGAAACTGATTGGAACGACCATGTGTCATATGTAACGTTAGCATACCATGCAACAAAGCAGCAGTCTACTAATGTTTTCCAAACCTTAAAATGTTTGGACGAGAAGCTGTATTGCTGAAATATCTTATGTATACTTTCCCATTGCATGCAGAGTTGCCAGAATGTTCGCAGTAATATGCTTACCAGTTACAATATTACAATCTACATCAATTTATAAACACGAGTTTGCATTTCAACAAAGTGATTGCAGAAATCAGTTAATAGATAGTAGATGATCTATGATGATACGGTGAAAAAACACCTGTTCATTCAAAAAAGTTGGGTGTAGCTCTGGTATAATCCACTAAAATCTGATAAAACTGGTCATTATCTTGGACTATTATGGCTCAATCCACCAAACTTCCTAATTCAATGATAGCATTGCCTGCATGAAAAACGTAGAACACGTTTAAAGCTAGAATTGCACATTTCTAGGGTGACTTTGAAATACTGGTTTGACCAGGAAGCAGAGAGTGAACAATTTGAAGCTGCAAACAATTATGAGAGTGGTGTTGAATGCTGTCCTGATCTGGTGAAAGAAGCAGAAGAATATGATGCTGAACTTTCTTTGACTGTTTGAAAAAGTCAGAGGATGAATCTGAACTTTCTTAGAATGTTTGAAAAAGTTAGAGAAAGAGCTGCTGCCTGAGCATCGACATCAACCTTTGAGTCTCTATGGATCTGGATGGGGGATCGCTATATATAGGATGGTTATAAAATCAAACGGGAGTTGTGCCTATTATTTTCTGGGATATTCAGTGGAATTTCCTAATAGTATGTCTTTATTTTTTATTTTTAGTTGTCCGCTCGATTACAATTATTATAAACAGTGAATGATGTATGTTTTGTTGTTGAATTTCGTGCAAAGCTACTCGAGGTCTATCTGCGCTAGTCATTATAATTTTAAAGTTATAGACTAGAAGAACGGCAGCTAGTTAATTCTATCCACCACCAACTCTTGGTCTACACTTTGCCAAGCTGTTAACGATGGCTAGGGCACCAACAACATCATTGTCACTATTGGAAGCATCATATTCATAACATCCAATGAAACTACTTTAAACATGTATAAATATGTTATGAGAATAAAAGGCAGTACTTTTGTTTCTGGATATACATGAGAAGCACCAAAATCATCCACTGAAGAAAACAAAGATCAAGCCTGTATATGGAAAAATACACAATTTCGTACATAGCAGAATTGATTGACAGAGAAAAAGCCTGCATATATATTTAGATATTCCATGATTATACTATATGATAATTGTTGAGTGTATAGAGATCAACACCTACCTCGATGATCCTTACATTCCTGAAGAAAGCAACCCTCCAGATTATTGAAAGATCCATGAATAAAGCTTTCCTACTCTATTCCTACTAGCCAAACGCTACTTGAGTGTTCCAGCATCCTCTAGCCCCGTTGAGCGTTTATTTAGCTTCGGAGGCAAAACCTTCAGACCTTATCGCTACCGCCACACTGACAAGATATTTGAGAGACTGATGTTCATAAAAAACAATGGACAGTTATAATGCCTATAAGTATCTTTTGAAAATATGTTTTTGTCCTAAAACTTTAGTATTACATTTTGAAAAATAAACGCATTGAAATGTTATTGTTGGTTCTAATTTTGTTTCAGTTTCTAAAAAGTTTGTTTCATAAAATAAAAGTATTGAAATATTATCGTCTGCTGTTTTATCATTATTGCATGTTACTCTTGTTGTTTGTTATTAAGCACAAAGCTACACAAAGGCCTATCTGTGCTCTGCCCACCACGGGTATCGAAACCCGGCTTCTAGCACTATAAGTCCACAGACATACCGCTGTGCTACTGGGGGCTTGCATACTACCTTACAAAGTAATTATGAATATATTAGTGTGTATTCGCATTCAAATACTTAACAATTTTCCTGTATTCGTATTCATAAAAATGTAAAGTATTAGTATTCGATTACTGATCTCCAGTATTCGCTCCATCCCTGATGTGCTTGGTCCACCCGGTTTTTAGCGTTATAAGCCTTCATACTTACCACTGAGTCATTGAAGCCTGGAGGCTACCGAAGCTGATGGCAACTAACTTCATTAGCCAAGTAACCTTTATGAAATAAAATTGTATTAACTGAAGCTTTGCTTTGTATTTTCCATGTCTTAACCTTCCATCATTTGATCTAATCTTCGTCAAGCTGGATTATCTCACGCCGAATACTTAAAAACACATACATCAATAACAACTGTTGTAAAATAAGCTCTTTTAAATAAAGGATAAGATATTGAGCTATTTATTACACCGTCTTAAACTAGAAATTTATTTAATCAATTATTACAGGTTAGATTCACAAAAAGCGTTTAAAATATTGAGCCAGTAAAAAATATATTGACAATAAATATTTATTTATGCATATAACTCCTTTTTTTATTTTTGCATTGATAAGTGCATTTTATGATTAGAAGCTTAGTTTTTGTTGTTTAATTTGCGCATGGTAGAAATAAAAGTTAAAATGAAATATAAAATGCTTTTCAGTCGTAATTACGATATATTTTCATGATAAAAATTAAATACCGTTTTGACTTTTGAAATAGCTTTAACTTTAACAGACTGTGGACGTTAAATTCCTCTTGTTGGTGTATAAATACACTTATCAATGATTTTATTGTTTTCTTACTTTGTTTGTTTGACCACAAGGTAAGAAATTATTTTGACATAGATAATTCAGCCTTTCTCCTATTATAGTATTAATATGAAACAATTCTGTGGAAATACGCATTTTTGGTAAATTTTGAAAAGGAAATGTTATGCAAGACTAATCATGCAATGGTTTTCCAATTCTAATGAAGACGAGAACTTCAACTGAAGTTAGGAGGAAGGGTAGGGCCTACTCATGTTTAAGATTTTGCAATAAGTTACAATTTGAGATTGGCGAATAATACAATTTAATTTAATTTTAAGTTACATTGCATATTAAGAAAATCTTCACGCATATTTAAAGGATTTCAAATTAAAGATAAGAAAATGAAAAATGGTTTAAATTAAATTTAAAGTTAAAGGGGTAGAACTAGAGATTAAATTAGAACTGATACTAATAGAAAAGTATTATAAATATAAATCATATGTAACTTGTAAGCATGAACAAACTCAGGCTTAGGTTAATCAAATGTAAAGTAACAATTAATTTTTTTATTCAATAATTTCAATTTATATAGAAACCTTACAGATACTTAATTTAATTTTAGGAGACTATGTTTCATTCTGTAGTGAGATCTTTGTCTGGTCTGAGAAATTACTTAAATCTTTAACTTAAGTTTAAGAAGGGTTCTGTATATACATGGACAATACTTAGTAGTACAGTCAGAGAGAAAGCTTAAAAAGTAAAAGCATGTTGATACATGATTGACTGTGAAAATATTGGTTCAATCCTAGTTTTTAACCAAATTAGTAGGCGAGTCTAGAACTGTGGTAGCACAGCCCTGAGAAGGATCTCAAATACTGTTGAGTTCTGATCAGGATAAATGTGTTTCTTTTTCATTTTTATTATAAAATATGGTTCCAGATGTTGGTGGTATCCAGTTCTTGGACTTTTTAATGTTTAGTATACATATTTGTTATACTTAGTGCTTCTTTAATTGGCAGTTTCCAGTGTTCTTCATTGTCTATTGTTTTATAATTTACCTTTTGTTTTTGTTATGATACCTTGTGCTGGGTGCCTGTCCAGCCATGGCTGATTTCTCTGGATGTTGAAGTCATATTGTGTCTTCATGTTCTTTTCATTTTTATTTAATGGTTCTTCCAATATATGTTTCCTTGCAACTGCAGAGTACATTGTAGACTGCATGCTAATTTTACTAGTCACCAGCTGTTATATCATGGTGGTGAGATCCTTGAGTGTCTTGCTGGATTTGAAGATTAATATTTAATTTCCGGCAAATTTTCTTGAGTTTGTAGCTGAGGCCCTTTATGAATGAGAGAGAGAGAAATGGTGATGGTTGGTTCAACAGCTGTTTATTGAGAACATTTAATTCTTAGTGATTGGTGAATTTATTAGGTTATCCTTTGGCCTCAAAGGTATGGTGGATGAGTCAAAGTTCTTTTTCTGTGTATTGAGGATTGCAAATTTGCTATGCTCTGTTATATGTTATCCTCCCTTTCTTTTTGAGGATAGAAGAAAGCAAATAGTTATTAGTAGTGGAGTCCAGGTAAAGTGGACTCTTGTTATTTGTGGAGTCTCTAATGGGTCAATGCTAGAGCCTTTTTTATTTTTCTTTACATTAATGTTATTAATGAAGGCATTAATTAGAAAATTAGTA
>NW_013665706.1:94812-115798 GCF_000517525.1 Limulus polyphemus | reverse complement strand
ACTGAGGATGTTTAGATATTACAAAATGACTTGTAAGTTGGATCAATTTGTAAGTTGACAGATATTTAGGCAAATGGCCTTTAATTATAGCTTATACTAACTCCAAGGTCATTATGGATTATCATAATTTGGATTACATGTTTAATATAGATGGGAACCCACTCAACAATGTGAGAGAAGAAATGGATTAGGGCAATGTTCTGATGCTAGTAGTGAAACTAATAGAATTTGTAGACATTCTGATTACTATTAGGCTTCACTTGGAATAATGAGTACATTTTTGAACTTATTTAAAAAAGAATATTGACTTGTTGAAAAGGGTTAAACTTAGATCTACTGGGATGATTCCGAGGATGGAAGGGTTATCTTATAGGAATAGATTAAGATCTTGTCACTTCTCTTGAAAAAGTAGAGTAACAGCTATCTTATCAAAGTTTACAAGAGAACCTAGGAAAATGATAGGATGAAAAGATACTTGGCTTAGATTTGGAAAAAATAAGGTAGGCTTCAGTTAACACCTTTTCTAACAAAGTTATTAGCTTCTGGAATTAATTTTGATCAGCAATAGTTGAGGCTTGCACCTTACAAGAGTTTAAGAGGGAAAAGTAAAGGGTGGATTTGAATTTTTACTTTTTTCTGAGAGTGGGTCTACAAGGACAACCTTACTTAAATGACCAAATGATCCATTGTTGTCCATGTGTTATATCAATATATATTTGTCAACAAATTTGATAACTTGTATACATTAACTTGTATTGTTTAAGATGGAGGTATTCATATTTTACGTGTACAACAGAATGAGAAGACAAAATATCATTATTTCCTTCTCTTGATGTAATCTATCTAGCACTTGAGTGAATTTACAGTATTTTATTCTAATGTTAACAAGAGACCACTTGGATTATCCCATTTTTCACTTGCACCCTATTCCAAGTTGTGTAAAGAAAACTCTTTCCTTATATTCAAACCTGGGCACCAAAATATTCATCCTGTTTCCTCTTAAGCATTTTTAAATGTTGCAGTTTCTAATACACTGAAGTTTTCTCATTTAGGTATCTGCATGCTAAATGTGCATGACTCTTATCAACAGGAACAAAAACATTAACATAACATATGGACAGCAAAGAACTATTTGGTCCTTCTTGCACATCAACCCTTGAGATAAGAAAATTTTAAACCAACCTTTTATTTTTAAAAAAATCATAGTTTTCTGAAACTTGTGTAAAGTTCTGGCCTTCACTATTGCTAGTGACAACTCATTCCATAACTCAGTCACTCTGTTGAAAAAATAAAACTGTCTTTACTGGACTCTAGTCTTCCTTTTCTAGGTCTTAAGCTAGTATCCTGTTATCCTTAGAACATAGCATAAAAAAATCAGAGTGTTCACAACATTAGAAAAGACTTAGTGAGTGAAGGTCATTTAGTCCATTAAGTACACCAAACAAAGAAACTAGATTGGACCTGCAATTCTATAGCTTGTGCTTATTTCTTTTAATATTTAAAATCTCATCCTCATCTGTATCCTTTCAACACTCCACCCTTCTGTAGAGCTGTGTACCTAAGCATCTAATCATTTTAAAACATCTAAATCATATCACCTGAAGTTTATATATATGTTCCAGATAGTTTAAGTAACTGAAATCGGGAATATCATGTTAGTAGTTTATCTCTGAACTTTTTCCAATAAAATTTGGATTTTATAATAAGTAAGTCAAAGAAGAAGAATATTTTAAATGAGGCCTTATCAACGTTTTGTGCTATGTCAATGATCTCCTTAGTCCTGAACTCAAAATTTCTTTGAATAGGTGCCGGAACGAAAAATTACTCTTTGGATCACGTCTAAACATTCAGGCTTGAGGCTTTTACCAATCTAAACACCAAATTCTTATGGTTCTTCACATTGGATAATTGTTAGTTTGTTGAACTGTAGAGCAATATCTTACAGGTTCACATCATCATACCACTGAACACTCTCCACACTTTCAACTGTGATCACATTATGAAAGTGACAGTCAATCTCTTCTTTGTCCCAAAGAGCCAAATAAAGCTGTTGTGGTGATAATTTGGTGCTAATGGCCCAACCTAATCCCTAGAGGTCTTTTAGTTTTACCTTTTTTATGTAGCCACGTGTACCTGAAATGGCATTCAGATTGATTATTTTAATTCCTTTTCACTTATCAGGACACTGATATTTACCCCTAAAGGAAATTACATAATAGTAGTACATTAATTTTGGCTGGATGTAAAAAAAATAAGATTTTTATCCAATCTCAAGTTTTGGTGATGTTTCCAGCTGAGAATAAGTGGAAGTGGCCAAATCCATATATGATTTTTCATAAATTGAAATAGTTAAAATTTGAGCAAATGAGTTATTGCAAATAGTTCTAGCAATTTCAGGTTCTTAGACAAATATTAAACAGTTATGTACTGTTTTTTATTTGTGAACTGTCTAGGGTAATGAGTTTTTGCCTTTATAATGTACATACTAATTCACTGTGTGTGTACTCATCTCTTTCCAATGGCTTATTTGGACAAGTTTCAAGAAAAAAGAAATTTTCTTGTATTAAGTTAATAAATTATGGAAACTAGCATCATTTTTATGTTTTTCTTGAACTGAGAAAATCAGCAGGTTAGAGAGGGAGTTATATAGTGAGCTTTGGTAATTTATTTTAAGAAGAAAAGTTATAACAAAAAAACAAAAGATATTGGCAGGACTATGTAGGGTGACAAGAAAAGATAAAGAAAGTGTTATAGAACTAGTTTTTTTTGTAAGGTGATTAACAGCCAACATAATACAAGCCAAAGAAAAGTAAATGAACATTTCATAAATTATCACAGTTATATAGCTTGCAGTCAAAAGCTCACAATTACAAGAACAGAGTTTATGAATAAATCTAGTTGTGCTTGACATATTACTTTCTTGTGTACTTTAACTCTTTTAAGTTCTTATAAATCCAGATGTTTAAAACAGCTAAAAATGTTATGTGAGTTATGATGGAATTGTTCTAATATATATAATCAAAAATGTATAAATGAGAATAAATAAATAAGCATATGTATATAACATTTTTATCAATACTGTTAATGAAACTAAAGAAAGAGTGGAACTTGTAAAAACATATAAACTAATTTGCTTGGTAAGTGGCCTGGCATGTCCTGGTGGTTAGGGTGCTAAACCCACAATTTGAGGGTCACAGGTTCAAATCTCTATCACACAGAACATGGAAGTGGGTAATGTTGACTAGGTGCCTTCCTTCTAGTCTATCACAGATAGCCCTTGTGTAGCTTTGTGAGAAATTCAAACCAGACTAAACCCTTGAAAAGCCTATAATATATTTAGCATTATTATTAGCCCCATTTCTAAAGCATTCATACTGTGTGCTAATTGTTGCTCGTGACTCCATAACATTATGGAAAATAAATTCCAAATCTGACATTCTGGACTACATGATATTTTAGACCTTCAGCTTTCTTAATTAACATGCTTACACATAATAATGAATAACACTGTTAAATGTGACTTGCAGTCACTGATGAAATCTTTGAATTTCATGCTGGATGAACATAAGTAATACAACTAATTGTTCTACAATTATCTAAAAGCTAACCTGAAATTGATAATGGAGAGATTTTGTGATGTATCAAAAGCTACTAGTTATATTTCTTTCTCATATGTGTCTGTGGCATTACATTTAATATTTTTTAACTTTTTAAACACATTTACCAATTATCTTCACTTTTACTTCGTTTGTTTTCTGTAATGAACAAGAAGAAAGTTTAGTATCTCCAGCATCCATACTGTTATTACAGAATTAACCATGTTACTTTTATTCACTCACCATGAACTGTATCTTTGGGAGAGAGTAAACATGAATAAAATTAGTACATTTCCAGAGTGAAAAACTAGGATTTTTTCCCCCCTGTATGGAGTGACACTGTAGCAGTTCTTAAACAGTTTAAATTACAATAACATATTTTTTACCATTGCCAAGTAACCTGATGTTTATTGCATCATGTTTTACAATCATAGACCAACCAAATTTCTTAAAACTTATCTAGTTGTAAAGTTATAATAAAAGGTATGTTTATTCAGAAGAAAAATGCTGCTTCTTCGTTTCCTTTTTCATGGATGGGCAGGTCTTAAAATCTCGATTCCTTCTGCTGACCAATAATAGGTTAGGTTCAAAAAATGTAGCAGAGAGGGAGAGAACACTGTACCATGTGATCTATCTTTGTCAGGGGATTATGTAAGTAAAATTTAAAGGAGCCATATATAGAGACAAATTGTACATATCAAACTTGCATTGAGTTACACGTACAATTTAATACTTTTACTGTTTCTGATTGGGACAACAAAAATGCTATAAACCAGGATGATCCCAGTTGTACTGGGACATCAAGTATCCCCAAACATGACTTAACTATTAAATATAAAGCATTAAGATTATTAATAACTTTGACAACTGAATGAACTGTTTCAGTCTCATTCAAACGTTTATTATTTTTCCTGGGTGCTATGAACGAAAACAGTTACGAGATTCACACTTAGTATTTAGTGCTGAACTCCCATTTGTATAACTGTATTCTTCAAAATCATTTTCATCTTTTAGTATATGAAAGGGGTAAAAATTCCTACAAATTGTTGAAAGGCAGTAATAGAAATGATAATATTTACTGCAGAAAAGAGATTCGTGTTTACACCTCATTCACACTACCTTGTCATCACCTAAACTTATGGAAGAACAGTTTTTGCTGCTCAATGATTGACAGCTTTAAGTTCCTCTAGACTTATTAATACATGTAACACGGATCTACCAGTAGATCCAACATACTCCGTAAGAATGAACTACGGGTCTTTTTTTTTTTAAATAGCTTCATAAACGATAGCAGTCTGCACAAAATTGATAGAATTAAGTACATCTAGCTTATACTTGTGTATTTAGCCTTTGACTTTTTTGTAATGTGTTGTAGTAAACCTAATACTTTTCCTTCACAAAAGAAAGCTTATCTTTGAGATTTTGTATTCCCTTTCTTAACTTTCTCAACTATTCTGCTTGTTTTATTTGTACTACAATTCTAAATACAAATTCAAATGTTTCTTCTAACAAATACATCATTTGGTCATTCTGAGCTACTTAAAAAACTAAAAGGAAACCCAGTATTTCAAAAAATAACCCCCATACTGCAGTAAACACTAAACACCTATTGGTAAAATATTTCCTTAAGTGCATACATTTAATATTGTTGATAAAACAAATACATGAAATGGAAAAATTAGAGAAATAAAATCAGAATCACAAAAACTTGTGCTTCAGAAACTTGAGTAAAAAAAAAATTATTTTATAATATGTTGTGTTTTATCCCTGTTAGTTTATAATGTAATTGTGGGAAAAACAGATCACAATTGTAGTGGTTACTGTGATTTTTTAAAATTTATGCTTTAAAGTTGTACAGTCTAACTTTGAGAACTACCGAAATATAGTGTGGAATTAATGTTAATACTAAAGGTTCTAAATAAGTTGTTTTTTTTTCCTGTTCTATCTATATGAAGAAGACTGATACTTCAGAGAAAACTGTAAATTTTGCAGTCCTCAGAGATGGCGGATTATTACTCTATACTTGACATTCCCCGTACAGCAACTAATGATGACATAAAAAAAGCGTAAGAAGACTTTTCTGTTGTTTTTTTATCAGTTATATACGTCTTTGAATGTAGTGATATTTGTATAGTTTTTACCTCAGTTTCTAGTAAGTTCTTGTAATTTTGGTTGAAAAGATATATATTCTAACAATGTTTTGATGTTTTAGTTTTAATGTCTTGGTCTATAATAAAACAGTTCTGGTAATTACTTACTAATGAATAGAACCAATGAATAGTTTCAGACTACTAACACTGTAAATAGTCTCAGTGGGCATACTTTTCAAATAAATAATTCTACAGAAGGAAATCCATTTAAGAACATTTATGTGAAATTCAGTAGTTTAACATCTTGGACATTCAATCTCTGCTTTTAGAAAATACTACTTATATCTCTACACAACAGTTATTACATTTCACTGCTGCTGTAAAGATTTTTGTGCATGCTACAAGTCTTGAATGAAGTTTTCACCTGAGACAAGTAGTGACTTATATTACACCAGCCTATGATTAAACCATCAGTGGGAGAGCAACATATCCTCCATGCACAGTAATTGCCAAATTCGAATGGAAGATTGCAAGCTGGAAATAGAAAATGAGCTCTTTCTGTTGATAATAAATATGTATATCAAATAAGAAAGCATGGTTTCTGAAAGGTAAAATTGCCTCTGAACACAGTATCTATTCCTTGTGCATCTGCCTTTGAGATTTTGTACATGTCACTAACCTTGAGCATCTCCCACATAAGACAAATGTTATAACATGAACTGCACTAGTGCATGATGAAATCATCATGTAACAATAGTCCTTCACCAATAGGAGAGCAACAGATCCTCTATGTGCAGTAGATCCTGATAAACATCTGCACTAAAGATTAATTTCATTCTTATCCTTAGTACTGTTTTAACTGGGTGGGTTTCTTTAAGGTTAAACTTAATCAGTTTCATGAGATTTGCTTTGAGTTTTCACAGTGTTAACTTTCTTTTTTATTTTTGACTTAAAGCTACATCACCACTAAATAACTTATATTATATAAAATTATATTTATAGAATTGCTACAACAACCAATGAATTCTCACATGATGATGACTAATGCTTTCTCCCGAGATTCTGCTGATGTTGCTAACACTGCCCCTACTTTCTACTTTGTTTGTGGCCACTGGAAGCTAGTTGACTGTGGAAGAGGTTACTCTCATAGTTCATCATGTTGTGGGTTCGTTGATACTTTCCCTGCCCCATATCCCTGTTCTAATGTCTGAAGTTTATTCTCCTCTTTTTGAACTGAACCACAAGGTTTACGATGTTTATTGGCTCTTTCCACCTTCTGGGTTTTTGATAGATTTCTCTTTATCTGCTGAGGACAGTGTTCTTCCTCCACATTTCTTTATGGATGTGATTAGTCAGGTTTGTTCTTTACTTTTCCTTTCTCCTCTTTGTTTTGATTCTTCCTGTTCTTTATCACATGACTTTCAGGCAGAGGATTATTGATTTTTCCTCCTCCCCTAGACGTGTGTCCATGTTGACACATTCTTGGATCAGCTTTGTTTCCACTCTTGAATATCTTGTCCTTTTTGACTCCAGGATTCCTTTACTATAGCTTATGGCCATTCCCTTTTTCTGTTCTTGGATTCCCAATCCATGGAGTCCATTCTACCCACTTGGAATGCTGACCACCTGTCTCCAGTCACACACTTTAGCACTCAATTTTCCTGTCTCCATCTTTACCTGTCATCTCTTCATCCCCTATCTGAAGCCCTGTTGGTTCTTTTCAATACCTTAGCCAGGATTCTTGTCTCTGCTTATTTTGCTACTCTATTGAGATATTCTGGGATGTGATGCTCTTCTCTCTACTATTTGTCTTCCTCATTTTTACCTTTGTTTAGCTCTTTTTCTTCACCCTGGAGTCTTCAGGGTCAATCCTAATGCTTTGAAGACAGGCCAAGGATGTTCAACACCAGTCCTCCTTTTCCTCCTTGGTTTGATGTCTCTCACAATCTCTTGAGTCCACTTCCATTCTTTGACCCAGTGAACCTGTTACTTCTCTCTTTTCCTGTTTCTTGTTCATCTACCACTTCTTGGCATCCTCACTCCTGTTGGATTGGCTGTCATACATCTTGTTGGTGACTTCCTCACATTGTACCAAGTTATATGGGGTCCAATAGGGGCATGTCTGTTTCTCTTTGCAGACCTTTGGACATTTTTTTTTACAGCTGATTGGTTGGTCATCCAGGTTCTTGCACACAGCCTTTCACTTCATTTCTGTTATTCCACTGTTCTCTTTTCTTGTTCCTTTTCCTTCTTCCAATCCTCAGTATCTTCTGTGTCTCTAGGCTGTGATATCAGATCTCTTAGACATGAGAGCCATCAAGAGGGTCCTTTGCCTTTCTCTAATGTTTTATACTTGCCAATTTGTTGTCTCCAAAAAGAATGGGGATTGATGTTCTGACAGCGTCCTTTCTTCTCTCAACCATTATCTGATGGTTCCTCAGTTCTAGATGGAGAAGTTTCTTCCTCTCTGTTGATCCTTTTCCCCGGATTGTGGATTCCCAAGGTCGATGTCTTGAATGCCCTTCTACACAATTTGTTATACCCATTGTTTCATTTGTTGGGATCAGGTGTGCTAGTTTGAACTCTCCTTATTGGCATAATTTCGGCTCCTTATGTGTGTGCTCACCACATCCATAATCTTGGACTTCATTTGCACTATTATTTGGACAGTTGGGTCTTTCTTGCCTCTTCTTGGCCATGTCACTTCCCCTCCAAGAGGTGGCTCATTTGGATTGGTTGATCAAGTTTTCTTTGTTGTTGTGCTGATTCAAATTTAATACTTGGTCTACCTTGGAGTCCTTTTTTTATTATTGACTCAGTCAGGCTCAAATTTCTTTCATTCAGCTTCAGGACATGGAGTGTATGGTCACATTGACTCTTGCCTCTATACTTCCTGCTTAGGAAACTCTTGTGTCTTGTCCTTCTAGACCTTGCTCACATGAGGCTTCTTCAATGAGCTTTGAGTGACCACTGGAAAATCTCTTGGAATCCTCTGTTCTTTCTTGTGACACTGCTGAGGTTTTTCTGGAGAATGTCTTGATGGCTGGATCATGCCAACACTCTGATCAGCATCCCACTGTCTCTACCATCCATATTTCCATCTTTTCACTGATGCATCTCTTATGAATTGGGTATATATCTCTCTCTGGATGATTCCATTACCTCAGAAGATTGGTCTCCTGTGGAGCATACCTTCAGCATCAGTTCTGGAACTCTTGGCCTCCCATTGGGTGTGTTTCTATTTCCTTCTTTTTGTATATCACTTGGTTGTGATCCACTCTAATAATTCTATGGTCATTTCTTGTATCAGTCATCAGGGTTGGGTTCACTCCAGAGACCACCTTTGCTTCTTCATATTGGACTTTGTTTTTGGGCCCACTCACATTGGATTCATCTGACAGGTTGATATATCCCATCAGCTTTAAATTTGGTGGTGGATTGACTTTCAACAAGACAGGAGTATTTCTACAGAGTAGTCATTCCATTCTCACATATTTCATTGGATTTGTGTCCAGTTGAACACGCCAACGATCAATGTTTTTGACACTCTTCCCAATATCAAACTCACCTTTTTGTAATGTCAGGTACTTCACTCAACAGCTCTGACTGTGGATGCCCTCAATAGGACTGGTCTTATCTCTTTTTGTATACGTACCATCCTCTTTGCCTTCTCCCATGTGTCTTGGCATTTGAGTTGTGATGCTTCTTTTTGGGTCCTGTTAATAGCACATCTTTGACCAGCTCACTCTTGATTTTCTCTTCTTCTTCTTCTTCATTTACTGGCAAAGTGGATCATTTAAGAAGTTAACATTTTCCTTACTTGAAAATGTATTTCTGATAAATATTACCTTTCTGCACATCTTCCCACTACTGATTCACATTATTCTTGCTCTGTTTTAGTTAATTTCAAGTGCTTGTGGGGATCTACTGCACATGAAGGATGTGTTGCCTTCCTGTTAGTTGAGAGGTATTACATCATGCACTAGTACATTTCATGCTATAACACGTGTCTTAGGTGGGAGATGGCTGCTTTGTGGCATGCACTAAATCTCAAAGGCAGATGCAGGAAGAATAGTTGCTGTGTGATGAGGTAAGTATCTATGGGAAATACATATCCAGGTAAGAAAAATGTGAACTTTGAAAGCTGCCTTGAAAGTGAAGGATAGATAGGTGAGGCTTCTGTTTTAAGTTGGGATAAGTTACTGCTATCTCAGCAAACAGAGAACTTAAGATATTGAAACTGTACATTTGACATTGACGTTAAGAGGACAGTTACTCATAAAAAGCAGGAAGAAAGAAGGGACATGTTTTCTCACTTCACATTAATAGAAGGTAATATTATACATATGATTTAGCAACATAAAACTTTATTTTGTGTGAAATGAGTATTTTGAATTAAAAATCTATATATGTGTGTGTACTATATTTAATACAGTTCTGATTTGTTACCTCACTTGTAGGCAATTTGCTTTTAAACTTGATAAATGTATTTGTTTCTTTCAAAATAGATACCGCAAACTTGCCTTAAAATGGCATCCAGATAAAAATCCAGATGACAAGGAAAAAGCAGAATTCATGTTTAAAAAAATTTCAGAAGCTTATGAAGTTCTTTCAAATGGTATGTATAAGACAGTACAAAGACTTGTATGTTAACAACTATATGAAGACAGTTTTTATATGTAGTATCTAAAATTTCCTTTATATGGTATTCTTTCTCATTCACTTCACTGGTTTGTTAATAAGGTTAGTATTCCAAAAATACAATTCTCAACTGGCCCATGGGTTCTGTTTCTCAATTTGACTTGGTATGTTTTCATATCACACCTGACATGATGGTAAACAATATAAAGAAAACTTGAGGATTAAATCTAGCTGGAAAAGTGGGATAGTTTTAAAGTCTTTTTGCAATTAAAGAGTATAAAAGTGTATGAATAAAAACCTCAGACAAAGGAAGAAGCTCAACAACATATACTCCCTGGTTATTTTAGGAATGTAGAATAAGTAAAAACTGTAAAAATACATCTTTTAAATAATCATACATGAAATGTCATAATTAGGATATATATGGAGTTGAACACCTTTAAAAAAAAGGCTAAAAAACACCCTTGTACCTTAAATATTGTATGTGATTGTCTCACTGTTAGAGATGGAACATTGTACTGAAAAATTATCTCGCAAATAGTTGTTTCAAATTTTGATATAACACACAGTTGAAATAGACAGAAAGAAAAATGTCAGACATGTGATTATTTTGAGTGGATTACTAGGACTGTGTTCTCTAATAGTGTAGTATATTGGCACATTTATATGTAATGCAACTAATTTTTAAAATGCTTTGAATTATTCATCACAAGATATTGCTACCTATATAATCACAATAATCATGATATTGCAAGCATTTTCAATATTTGAATTATGTTTCCACTGTGTCCTGGATTTTATTTATTGCACTTCGAAAAAATAATTATAGAGAACATGAATTTGCAGTGATAAATGTTTTTTTTTTTCCAGTTATTTTTCCTTTACTGAAGGCAAAACATGTGTAACAGGTGATAAGTATTTGTTCTCAGAAGTTGTTATTTTGGATCATTAATAATCAATCAGCCAGTATACTTACAGATCTTATCTGATAACAAATTTAGCATGCACAGTTTGTGACAAAAATGATGCACTATTAAAGTTCATTTGCTGCTTATATAAAAACTGATTATATATATATATCTAATAAAAAAAATTATAAGTGGTGCAGAGTATCGATTAAAACAGTTATAGATAGTAGATCATTATTCTTCATTGTATCTTTTTTTTAATCATCAGAGTACTTAAATTATAAAATGACATGAAGAACTCAACACTTTCTTTTTTTTACTGTACTGAAATTCAGAATATTCCCAACTAAATAGTAACTTATTTTATGCTTAATGACATAACAATTACTGATTGATCTAGTCATCTTAGAATTCACACCATTTAAATATTTGTGAACACTTTTTACATGGGTTTGAACATTAAGTTGATTATTTAACACTATAAGCTGATAGACTGATAGTTTAATAATTGTGAGTAATCATTATCAGTAGCTAAAAATTTTCCAAAGTTTTTTTTATGTAATTTTAAAGTTTAAGTAATATGTAAGTGGTGTTTTAACTCAACTTTAAAATAATTTTAAGAAGTTAATACAGTGAAGTGTTATTGCTTTTTAAAAAGAAGAAAGTTAAAATTGTTCAAGTATTAAAATGATATTAAAATGTTTTACTTTTAAATTTTTTCTCTCTGTCTTTTAGAAAAGAAACGAAGAATATATGACCAGTATGGAAAAGAAGGATTACTTGGTCAAAGAGGCCAGGGCACTTACCACAACAGAGAGTCAATGTTTGCCTCTGACTTTGGACCTATGTTTAATTTTGCATTTCGAGACCCAAATGAAATCTTCAGAGAATTTTTTCAAAATGATCCATTTGCTGAATTTTTTGGCAAACCTTCCAGAAAGTCTAGAGCAACCAATTCCAGTAAGTTTAAGTAATCTAATCAAGTGCTTTCATGTTTCTCTGTCATACAGTAAAGATTACTTGAATATATGTGTATAACACTATTAACCCTTTCACAATGGGCATGGTATAAAATACCAAGTCTATATACACATTTGCACTCGTTAAGTATTTATACAATAACTTTTAATATAATATGTGTATCTTCACAAAGTTTGGTAGACTTTTGAGAAATATTACAAGTCTTTTATACACAAAAAATCAGATGTTTTAATGAAGTATTTTTATGAAAGATTTGTTTGTGAATATATTGAGTATTTTTCGTTAATAGTCCAAGTACAAAGTGATTTTCATGTTATGATTAAAAATGATATTTTTTGTCCCAAATATCTCAAATTTCATTTACATAATCTCTGAAACCTCCTAAGTACATTTCAAATGTTTGTTTTGAGTAACACTTTATATTTTCTGTTATTTTCTCTACCCTAACTATACAAGGTTGGTCAATTTAACCAACCTCGTAACCACCAAAAAAAAGTAGCTTTAAAATCATAACAGTATAAAACTATTTGTAATTAAATTTTGTTTTATTGGTCTTTTTAGTTTTACATTTTAGTTACTTTCATAAGAATAAATAAAGGATACACATCAAAAACAAGAAATAAAATACTTACATGGACTTTTTTTTTCTACTTTCTAGGACACTTAACCCTACTTTTTATACTAATTGTTGTAATGCACTAAATTTTGACTTAATTGAATAAATTAAATAATTGAACTTAGAATAATAACATACAAAAAACAGACAATGTCCCATAACTTTCACAATTTTTACTGGCTTTCTAAGTATGCGACAAGAGCTGTTATAAATTCATCCAAGCTAGTCGATATGTTGCCCATGTGAATGAAGCTTGTACTAAAAGAGAAATTAACAATTCTCTTTACAGAAAACAATGTAACATAATATGTCATGTGATAGATGAAAACCTTGGCTTTCTGTTGGTTCTAAATAATATACTATTAAACGTAAGAGAGAACTATTAAGAAATCCTGAAAGAGAGTATGTGACAGGTGGGTGTAGCAAGAGGGGTATGATTTTCTATTTGATGGCTCTGTAATCAAACAAGATTGAAGGCTATAAAAACTATGGTTTGTCTGAGCGATGACAATTTGATAGTGAGGAATTTACATTAAATTCTGTACTTACTGCAGGGGTAGTAAATAAATTGCAGAAGAGAAAAAATGTCATTTCTCACACTATGGGAAATTCAGGATTTTTTTTTTTACATTGCCTTATAAAATTAAGAACTTAATCTGTATACTATTAAAATATGTATTATTAGCTACGATTTTATACTATACTAATTGGTATAGCATAAAGAAAAAGTAGTTTAATTACATTTTGGATGCAAGTCACGAGAAACCTTGTGACGTGCAGTAAAGGATGCCTGTGCAGAAAGGGTTAATGGAACGGTAATAGTACATATTACACCAGTTAGAAATCAAAACTGAATACAGAGGAGCCTATTTTTTTTTTATGATTATGTTTTGGTATTGAATCTCTTCATTTATAAGTTTGGATAAATAAGTAGAAGTATTATTTTTAAGCTGTTTAGGATAAACATTTGTTGTTTCCTGTTTTAATTTGCAGTCATTCTAGAAAGAAAAAAGGATAATTTAGATTTATGTCCTAATTTTTTTATGGTGGTTATGAGGTCGGTCGACATAACTGACCATGAATATAGTTAGGGTAGAGAAAATAACATATAATGTTTTTCTGATAAAACATTGGATATTTATTTTGGAGGTATTAGAAATTATTTCAAATGAAATTTGGCAATTTCCAGATGAAGAAAAGTATTTTTAATCTTAACATGAAAATCACTTTGTACTTGGAGCATTCAACACTTTGAGTGAGTTTGATTCCTTATATTTACGGAAAATTTTTTGGTAAAAATACTTTAAAAAATCACTTTTTTTTGTGTACAAAAGACTTGTAATGATTACTGATATTTTGCAAAGTTTGTGAAAATATGCATACATTATCAATAGTTATAATATGATAATGGATTCTTTAACCTGTATGTTCTGAGTGTAAAGTTTAACAGTGTTGGCTGATGTGTTTTATAACCTATTATGTCTTTAAATGACAAACTTTATGGTTTGTATATGAATGGAAAAACTTGCAGTATGCGTGTATAATGAGGGTGCAGACCCTTTTTTGTTTTAAAGAGAATGTAGAAAAGCATTGGTTTATTGGTGGGTAGAGCAAGATGAAATTATTACTTAGTTTTTTATGCTAAATAGTGATAAGATCAAAGTAACAGTGATTGTAGCAGTTTCCATGGCCATGATGATCATGTAAAACTTCTAAGTTAGTATCAACAGTAATTTTGGAGGTCTGAAAAATGTTAGCCTTGAAAATTGATTCATTCATGTTAAAAGTATGTGATAAAAAAAAAAAAAAAAATAGCAATAACAGTCTTTAACTTCTAACTATTAATCCTAATTCTCAGTAGTCTGTCTGTATACTACAGAAAGCTTCTGTTTAAGCAATAAACGAAAATTACTGAGCAATTTCAAGAAAAAAAATTATATTCTGAAATTGTTTGTTTAGTGTTTTATAAGCTGTATCTTGTAAACAATTCTGATACCACATATCTCATTTTTCTATAATATATATATATCATATCTGCAAACCTTTTCAGTTTTTCTAAGCTATAATTTGAATATGCTAAGTCTGATCAAGGCTGTGTGCTGAATTTTACCTTACAGTAGATTAATTTGTGTAGCAGGGTCTGATCACTGAAGCTATCTACTGTTTCTTGAGATGTTTTATTGTGCCCTACATCACTTTGTGTGGTGAGACTGCTCCGTGACTGTCACAAGGAACAAAGATTCTTCTGGATTCTTGCAATCCTATTTATGATTGGTCAGCTATAAAGAGTACAAGAATCATGATAGTTGTTTTGGCACTTTCAGAGACATGAACTTCTGCTTTAAAAGGGCCAAGGCCTGCTAAAAACTGCATGCCCATTATTGTATGAGCCATCATGCCTTTCAATATTTTTATTTTAGTTTTACTTTACTTTAATTTCATCACACTTATTTTTTTCCTACACTTGTTCTCATTCTAACATCCTACCAAACCAAATATTTGAATCTCATTGTGTGGGAGTAGTTTTTCTTTATCAGTAACTTTGAACTTCTAAGTGTAGCAGGGAATAATTAGTAATTTAGCTAAAAGTTTTCTTTTTCTCCATTAATATTTTTGAAAAACACTTCAAATAGAATTTAACCTTGTAGCCTAGCTTTATTTTTACATTTATGGTTCTATCTCATTTCCATGGATACACTAAAACAATCATCAACAAGAGTTTCAGAGAAAACATCTCGGTACAATATAAACAAAAAAGCTTATTTAATATCCAAACCATTTACTCTCACAAACACCACAATAATTCTTTACTTGTTGTGTTAATCCAAATTCTTTTATTGATAGGAACTATATTTACCTGTAAATTACATTTTATTGTTACTTCTACATGATAACTTTTAACTTGAAAAATACCAATTTTACTTGGTTTGACATTCATACTTTCTATAACTAGGTGTCACTTAACACTTTTTGGAAAATTTCTTCAAACTTAGCTTAGTTTTCAGAAATTGTTTAATATTGTAACAGCTTTAAAATGGAAATGTTCCTATTAATTAATTAAATTTACAATATTCCCACTGCAAAACTTCCACAATATTAAATTTAATCACTCAGTGTGATCCTTATCTTTTAATATTTAATAATTTAATTTGTTGGTGATATTAAATTATCCTGTAACATTTTATTCAAAGTTGTGCCAATTTCAGTTGTTCATTTGAGAAGTTTTGCTGTAAAAGTGATTTTCTTTTCTTTGAATTTAAACTACAGTAAACAAGATGTATTTGGTTTGTAACACAGCCCACTGGTGGAAGTTAATATGTTTGTATTATTAGAAGTTTGTCTATTAGAAGTTACCCATACTTTCTAGTAGGGTTGTTGTTAGTATTTTACTAAATTTTTATTTAATATATCTAGTTTAGAACAAAATAATAATACTCACAAAGAATACAGTATCTTATAACTACTATAATTTGACTGGCTTTCTAATTAAGTTATAAGTGGTTTAAACTAATTCATTTGGCTGGTCAGGGTGACTTCGCAACAACAACAGAATGAAACTGTAGGTTGAATAATTCAAAATCTATCATCAGAATAAGCTATCCTTATAAGGAATTCAGTTGGTTATAAATAATATAATAGCAAATGTCAGAGAGAATTATTAACATTAATAGTATGTGATAGGTAGGCATGGCATGTGGGTTTGACTTTGATTTATATATCAGTAAAGCAAGGTGATCGGAGGCTATGTAATTAGAGTACATCTTGTGTGCAATTTCCAACACACCAGCACAATGAGGAATATAGAAATGCCGACTTCACACACTTGCATTACTTCCTTCAATCTCTTTTTTTTTTTTTTCATTAATATTTGATTAATTTGTTGCAGTCTGTGAAGAATGTGATAGCATAAGCCACATTAATTGATATGATCAATCTTTCCATTTCCAGTCAGTCTGTTAGATTTAGCAAATATTGCCCTTATATATGGCCACCTTGGTATGGTGTGTTAAAGGTGGTAATTTTTCCAAAAATTGTCCTTTTTTTGAAAAGTTTCTTCTTAGCTATGTATCTGTGTATTTGCTTGTCCTGTCATAAATGACAACAATAAACTTCCCTAACTCATGAACACACTCACCTGACATATTAGCAGGGCAACATGACAATAAACAACACTTCTCCAAAGCTTTCTTCCTGTCAGGAATAGGAAAACTATGTCACATCCAGAAAACCATAAATAAATGATTAAATATACATATATATTAGCTCATAAAGAGTTAGCAAATTTGAAAATTTCATGAATGGAAAAACTGAGCTGTTAAGTTTAAAAAAAAAACATTATTGTATGGATTATGTCATGTACAACTCGGAAGAAGTTCAGTATTTTTGAAATGTTGAATAGCATTGAAATATTTTTACAAGTTGTTGAATTTGTGGCTGCAAATTGCTTTAACCCCTGTATTCGTAAATCTTAAAAAAACATTAGGTGCTTTATGGATGTGTGTGTGTGTGTGTACATGCAGGAAAGAAAGAGTAATACAACTACATCTCCTTACCCTGGACAACAATGTTTTTAAATTAACATTAGGAAAGCAAATGTGGAAGTTAATGTGTTGATGAAAAATCACCTGATTGAAATAGTTAACACTGCTTGTTATTGTTTAGATCCACTGTTTATAATTAATTTTTAGAAATTGTGCTACTGAATGTTAACAGTAAAAAGCAAAAACAACATTTTTTGACACAATGAAAAATAAATTGTACTAGTTGTTTCTTCTGATTATGTATGCAAACTCAGCCCTGATGATGGTGACTTTTAAAATGAACAAATAATTTTAATTTTGGTGTTCCCTATGAATCAGATAATAAAGTACATTTACTGTAAACTGTATGATTTAGTTAAAATTAAAGATTATGGAATTACTAACTAAATGCATAAAAAAACGTTTTGTACCAGAAGAATGTTAAGTCTTATTTTAGTCAAATTTTATCTATCATTTAACTAGTTTAAACAAATATTTGTATATAAATAATTGAAAAGTAACATTACAGAAATATTTTGTAAATAACTTTGTAAATTTCTTTGGAGAAGTAATACCTACTGGAGTTATTTTTTAATGTAATTATTTTAGCTGCTGTTAATAGGAGAGAAGACCCTTTCTTTGGGATTCCAGGGTTTGATATAGGGTTCTCAGGGTTCTTCAATGGAGGATCACTCAATCAAGGGTATGTTAACTTTAAGTTGTGTGGTGTTTGTATTTTAGTACATTAGTGTTGATAATTTACACTACTTACAATAAATACTGTAATTATAATAGCAAGCATTTTTTAAAGTTAGAACAGTATCACAATGCTAGAATTAAGAGATAGATATAATTATTTATACTGTATTCTAGATTTTTAAGAGTGATTAAATTTCAGATAAGATCATTCATCTCTGTACACAGATAGCTATTTTCCTGTTGAAATTGTGCAATCTGCCTGAGAGACTTGCATCCACCAGCATTGTGAAAATTCCCACCTAAAATTCATGTGAAAGCACGTGAATTTAACTGCATGATGATGTATCATTTAGCTAAACCCTCCACCGGTAGCAATGCAACATACCTCCTTGCACAAATCATCACTCTATGTTTTTACATGAAAATCCTTACTCTTTTTTACAGCACAGTCATATGACAACATGTTTGTTTTTCCTGAGACTTGTTAAGTTTTTCACTTCAACTACTTTGTTTTCAAATAATTGGTATGAATTCACAATCTATCCCTGGTAAGATTTTGTTAAAGTTTATAGGTATCTTGTACACAAAAAGTGACATTATTTTAATTGTCTTTGTAATAAAAATGTTATTTATCTATAGCAGTTATTTGCATTCACATTGTGAATAGTTTGAGTGAAATGTGATTTTCATTTTAAGTATAAAAATACTTTTATTCATCTTATAGTTTCATATTTCATTTGCATAATCTCTAGAACCTCCTAAATGTAATGAATATCAGAAGCTTTTTAAGGTGTATATATATTATATTTTAATTTTTTCATTTTCTCTGCCACATCAATAACTCTAGCTATTATCATCAAAATACATGCAATGAAATGATTAAAATTAGAAAATAGAAAAAAGTCTCTAACTTTTAATTTTTTGTACAGTATCTTTAAAGATATTCTTTTGGCTATATTCATAATTTCAGGTCTTTTTCTTTTCACTTATAGTAAATTTTTAATCTTTTAATTTCCTTTCTTGTCCTTTACTATTTATTTTTCATCTTGATACAAGTCAGTGGTGCCTTTGCAGCATATTACAGTGTTTCTAGCAGAGATGTACAAACCTTTGGAAATATTTTCGTGCACTGTGTAATATTGTAAGCCTTGAGAACTGATTCAAAGTATGATGCATATTTAAAAAATGTTTAAACATTTCAATTATGCATCTTAAAACATAATTAACTAAAATACAGAAGTAAGGCCTAAATACAATTTAAACTGTAGCTCTGACTATAACATGTTTAGGAAAGAAACAACATAAGTGCTATGGTCAATCAAGCAGCCAACAATACTGCAGTCAATTACATGTACTCCATGACAAGAACTGGGTACCAATTTCAAAATAACTTTTGTTAGATTATAGTGCACAATGAGCTCTTTCTAATGACTATATACATGTGTATGTAACCTCTACATGTGGGCTATAAAGCTTAAATCTGTTGAAGGTGAGCATGGCATCTGTCAGGGGTTAACAAAAGTTATTACTTGTTTCAACTGTATTCATCCAGACATCTTTGAAATGTACATGCCAATAGGTTAAGTAAGCTTCTTATATTCTAGACATGCATCTACACAACTGCTGTTGTATTATTGAAAATATAGAGTGCCAAAATAGAGAAGTGAGTCACATTTAACTTTGAATCATAACATATATTGTAATGTTAATTTCCTTCACATGAATTGATAGTAAAGGTGTTTAATTAAATTTTGAATATAACAAAGGACTTTCACAGAAAAGTGTTTAAATGGGTACCTGTTGCAAAAGGGTTAACATGAATGCTTCTTCAACAGATGTGAGTGAAATAACCCTTTCCAGATGGGTCACAGGTGAAAAGCCATGCCTCAAATTCAAAATTTTATTGACAATATTTCATGAATTTATGTCAATAAGTTTGGTATCAAACTGTAAATTAAAATTTTAGTATTATACCTTGCTTAATTTCTTAATTTAAAAGTAAATATTAAAAAATACAGTTAAACATCAATATTTGTATGTCACATGGTAGGTTTAATGCAGCACTTGTTCAAATTAGATATTTGTGATGTCAAAAGTCTATAGTTTTGTGTGGATTAGGAGCTCAAATTACCAATATTGACAAGCTAGAATATAAAATAAAAGCCTCTTATCTTTTCAGTTTAAGATATTGCTCCTGGCACCCCGCCTACCTCTTTCCATTTTTGGAAATGCTCCCTTAGATACACTTCTATATATGACATGAATAACCAAGTGGCTTTCTCAGCCATTTTAATGTGCTTGGATGCCATATCTTTCTTTTGAACCAAAATTTTCAAGAGGTAGGTTGTGTCTTTAATCTGCTCAAAATTTCATATTTTGTTAGATTGAAATACAGTTTAGTTGCTAAGCTTGATAAATTATAGTGGAACTCTATAGTATTGATATAGTAACTTATGATTTTTTGGATATTCAACTGTGTATATGTATAAAACCTAAAAAAATATTTCATTTCATATCCTCCATGTGCAAAATTTTAGCAACCTACGTCAAGCAGCAACTGCGTACAAAGGTCATAACTAGAAGAGATAATTGTTTGCTTTATTTCTTTATTTACTGTTTTATGTTTTAAGAAAAATAAGTTATTATACATATATAATGTATAATAATTGAAATGTGACTGTATTTTACAAAATACTAGTCTACTAAAACACAGCCAAGACAGGTCACTTTGTAAAGACTGAAGGTTAGTTTTATATTAGATACTGCAACATGAGGGCACGTGTGTCTTGTCATTAACTTCTTGAATATTTTAAGACAATGCACAGTTATTCTTGAAATGTATCTGATATTCTAATATTTAGGGTTACTCAAGCAACCCATATCTATAAATTGTGTACACTAGTTTTTTATTCTATTAGTGTTTAAAGATATGGTA
>NW_013665706.1:92961-93812 GCF_000517525.1 Limulus polyphemus | reverse complement strand
AGATATTAAGATTATTATATTATGTACAAAGTTTGCCAAAAGTTTTCCCAAAACTGCTATAAATGGCATTTAGAGTTAGATCCAAGGGTATTAGAAGTGTTGTTGACTTTTTCAGTATTTATAACGTTGGTGTTATCAGAATCACATACTTAGAACACCTGGTTAATAATTTAGAAAACAATGAACACTTGGCTTAATAGTGTGACATATAATCAATACATTTGTTTGTACAACCTATCTTTACTTTGTTCATCTGCTGTTATGAAAATATAAATTATTTTTCTGTATTCACTCTATGATTTACTAACATCCACTGTTAATGTTATAACTGTTAAGAAGTCCAGTTGGTCGAAGACAGCTTTTAACACAGTCTTTGCCTGTATTAGTTTAAAATTGTGCCTTTAAATTTAAGCTTATACAGTTAATATTCAGTGGACACCTTAGATAGTTTTATATATTTTCTGAAACCTGCTTCTATTCTTTAGGACCTTTAAAAGACATGTTAGGGAGTCTACAACTGCAGCAAAAACATTTTTTGTGGACTCTTAACTTAGATGATATCTGTCAGACAATAAGAGTGAAGTTTTTCTTTTTGTATTGGTTTTTTATACAATTTACAAGCTTTTGGTCACAGTTTCATCAACCATCTTCAGTCCCCACTAAAAACATGTGAAATAAATTTCCTCTTCCATATCTTTTATGTCTTAATTACATAAAAAAGCAGGCTTGAAATTGAAGTACAAATAAATTAAATAAGATATAATAAAAATGGAAGTTAAATATCATTGATAGGCTATCTGCACTCTGTCCACTGCAGGGAATTGAATCCTGGATTTTAATGTAGTAAATCT
>NW_013665706.1:65784-92027 GCF_000517525.1 Limulus polyphemus | reverse complement strand
AATACAGCTTAACTATATAAATTAAGATTTGATTTTGAAAAATTATATCTGTGTAAAATTTAATATTAGTAATTGTTAATTAGTTTTAACATAGTTTTTCCTTCCATCATAAAGGAGTCCTTAGGATTTCATTTTCTTTCTCCTTTTGTAGCTTTACGTCGTTTGCTAGTGGTTTTGATACCAGTTCAGGACATTCTGCAGTCAAGAAAACAACCAAATCAACTCGCATTATCAATGGAAAGAAAATTGAAACAAGAAAGTAGGTGTTCCTATATTAAATTAGTGCATGAGCATATACTTGTCATATTTCAACATGCAACATTTGACTCAATGGAAGCAGAAATGGTAGGGCACTTTGTAGGAACCATATCATATCTTGCATTTAGTTTTTTTTTTCTGAAAATCTACTGGAATATGCATTATTTTATGAGGAATTCAGAGGCTTGTATCAATCTATAATTGTTTAACATCCAAAGAAGTTATGGTAAGTTTTTTCAGTAGTGTTTTTTTACAAGAATTCAGACAATGGTCATAGCATTGCAGTAGTACATTATCTATGGAACATTCACCATTCCCATACTTTTTGTGAAACCTGTGAGGAACTGCTGAGACAACAAGCCAGCATCTCTGAATGTGTGCTCTTGTTGAGATGCAAATGGAGAGGAGAGTTGGAGGAGGAGGAGAATGAGTCAAAATCAGATAAAGAACGGAAAATATGAATACTTTTTCAGAGTAAAGTGCAAGAATATTATAAGGATGAAAGGAAAGAGGAATACTAAAATAATTGTGAAACAGCATGACCATAGTATGCAGAAGGTTGACTTTGATAGAATAAAAACAACTTAATGATTTGTCAGATCAAAGAAAACAGGACATAAATGATCCCTGAATTATCTCCTATACAGTTAGGCTTCCACATTTGATGGGATACCCCACCATCTATCAAGATAAGTCATATTTTCTGCCATTGAGTCAGAGGTTGTTTGTAAAATACATGTATGTAAACGAATTTGTGTGTGTGTGTGTATTTATAAATATATACAGTATTAGAAATAATTGCAATTAAATGATCAATTTGACATTTGTGCAATAAGCTGTTACAGGAAATACAGATGAGAAGTGAATAAACTGTTTTTATTCTACCGTACTTTTATCAGTATATGATTTCACAATCATATACTTTTACTGGTTTCCCTTGAAGCAAGATTATTTTTCAACTATAATTTAAATTCCACTGAGAATCTAAGTTGTTACTTATGAGAAAGTATGCAAGTAAAATTGATTTGTTGAGTATTCTTTGTCTAAGGAATACTAAAGAATTGTATATTTTCATATATGTTATATAGGGTCATAGAAAATGGTACAGAAACTGTTACAGTTTATGAAGATGGAGTCCTGAAGAAACAAACAGTAAATGGGGTACCCCAGGCTCTTCAGTATCAGCATTAAAAATAGTATTTGCCTTTGGAAAGTACAATTAAATTTTTGATAATGTCAAATAATTAGTAAGATCAGAGCCAAAGTTTCTAGAGCATTGCAAAGAAATGAATATTTTTTTTTCATTTTTAATGAATTTTTTTGTCATTCATATCCAAGTCAAGATATACTGGAAGCCATTAAAATTTTCAGGTGTAATTTTCCATTCCTAAATGATATGTGATACATCTGTATATCTTTCTTTAGATTACATATATTTTTTCAGTGAATTAAAAGGAATGTTTGTTGATAGTACCTGGTTATAGCAACTTTGGCCAAAATAAAGCCAAAAACGACTGGTGTTATTATTAACTTCTAAATTCCAATAAATTGTATTTTAAGTCTTGGCTGTACTGTTATTTGATGTTTTTGCAGTTGTTTTGTGTTCAATGTTATCTTCGTGTGAGTGAAGTTTTCACACATGTGCATCACATTATAACAAAGTAATGTTATAGCTTGAAATTATGTGTTCATAAATTCTGTATTATGATGTAGCATGAAGAAAGTGAAAACTTCAATAGTATCACTGATTTTCCTAAAGCATTTTTGTGTACAAAGTTAATCATATAGTGTATGTGTAAATAATTCCTAGAAATTGTATTTTATTTGTTAAATGAACAGCATTTGTGACAACCCAACTGTTCTGTCAGTAACATTTTATATACAGTTTTGTATTTAGAACACATGTACAAAAATCTTAGTTGTTCCTAAGCAGTGTTGAAGCTAAATATATCATAATGTTAGCAGTGTTTATTTTTTTTCCTTTGAAAGAACTAAAAAGTCGTAGCATTAGGCATATTTTATATTGAATTTATTCTTACGCATACACAATACATATTCAAGCATTGTTCCACTGACCAAGTTGAGTTGTCATTCACAATGTTGTTAATTGTTTGATAGCTCTTTATAAAAACAGTGGGGGAAAAAAAGCTACTAAAGGTATTGATAGATTTATATTTTCAACAGTTTAGTCTATTAGCTCTTAAACTATTTTTGTCAATGTAAAAAAAAAAAATAAGAGAAATTACCAAAGTAAATGTAATTCTTACAACTATGATAAGCAAGGGGAGGCTGTGTCAGATTCTTTGTTGATTTTTCTAATATTCAAACTAGATAAGATGGAAGCATGTGGGTTTAAGTTCTATACAATGAAATGCACATATTTTAATCATGAGAAATGCTATCAATTTGGAATAGAAAAGAAACAAAGACATCAACATTGGCATTTGATGCAAGAATATTTAAACGTACTGCTCAGAAATCAATTTATAATGCAAATTGAGCATTCAGTTACTGCAAGAAATAGATAATGGTTATTGGATTCAATTTAATGTTATTTGTCTCACAATTTCTGAGTGAACCAGACCAGTGGTGTAGTATTTGGTAACAATCTAAGGTACACATGAGATATGGAAATCTGTAGAAGGTGAAATAACATATAGGGATCTGTAAGGCTTGTTCTTAGACATGTTTTGCTGTGGCTTTTCTTATGGATATAGTGGTCTTAGTGTTTTTCTATTTCCCGAAAAGTTAACCACTCTTACTGCTTTGTTCATAGCTATCCACATCTTCCAATGATTCTATGAACATTGTCTGTAAGTGTATGTGCTTTTCTTTTACTGTTTGGAATTTTCATTAGCATTTGATGGAAATTCTATCTATTTTAAGGTTTGATTTTTCTACAATTGGTATCCTGTCATTATTGCATCCATATTTGCTGCACTGGAAGCATTTCAAACATTTTGCTACTTTAATTTGCAAGTAAGCTTTGGAACTGATGCTTTTTGATGTCTATTCTGTGATGTATATTGCAATCTTGACAGAAAATCTGCTGGTTGTCCTTACAGTTGCTGAGGATTACTGACCTTGCAAGAATCTTTATACACAATTAGAGCTGGATTATTAGTGACATTTGGCAATTAATAAATCATTAAGCCCATTAATTGAATACATTCAACTAATTGATTATTTTCACAAGATGGTAAAAAAACTAATCTCATGAAATGGCAAAAAAAACAACTTATGATGCTAAAAAATCAGGTTTCAATATCCATAGTGGGCAGAGCACAGATAATTCATTGTGTAGCTTTGTGTTAAATAACAAAGAAACATAATGGCAATATTTCTGTAACTTGATTATTTGTGTGAATTGTGACATCAATCGATCAAGCTGGACAAACTTCAATTAATCCAAAATAATAATGAAAAATCATAATGGCAGTATTTCGATTATGGGGTAGTTAGAATAATCAAAAGCAGTAGTAATCAGAAACCCTGATTTTGATTAATTGATTATTTCATGACATTACTTGTTTTAATCATAATATCATTTACAGAATGGCTGGAATAATCAAAAACAGTAATTATCAGAAACATTAATTTTGATTAATTGGTTATTTTCTTGACAATTGATTTAATCATAATATTGCTTGCAGAATTGTTGCAATTTAAAAAAATAATTAATTGGAAACACTAATTTATTATTTTATGTGACAGTAACCAGTGTAATTGATGCTTATAGGTAACTGATTATCTGTTAATCATTTTTTATTACAATAACACCATGACATCAGGAAAAGTTTAGTAAAAGATATATCCATCTAGTTAAACAAAAAGATAATTTTATTTCCCTTGGTTCTCTTTGATTACCATGGGATTTCTAATATAGTAGTGCACGTTCTGTAAAACTTGCAAGAGAGTTGAAGAAATACCAGATGTGAATTACCATACATGGTCTGGTTGACTCTGAGATTTGCTGTTGAAAAGAAGCTTTATAAGAATTTCTGTTAGTAAATTTAATGACCAAATTATACCTCCTATTCTAGCTAACATTTAGAAAAGGCACAGTTTGTTTGTAATAATTGAGGTATTTAAGAACAGCTTTAGGAGTGAAGTATCTTAACCACCAAAACTGTCTTTATTTTGGGTAAAAACTTTATTCGTGTAAAAGAGCAGATATATATGTGCACTAGAATTTCTTTTTCAATTTAGGAAATTACATAAGATTCAGGAAAAAATATTTTAATCTAAGAAGTGGCAGTTTTGTGTTCTTTCACTGCATTAATCTGTTTGAGTAAGTAAAGAATACTAATCTCAATTGCTATAAAGTTAGTTCACACTAATTTCAATTCGAAATATGTTTTTATTTTTTTATATATCTAAATGCCAAGTTTTCAAACTACAGCA
The DNA here is from genome assembly GCF_000517525.1 of Limulus polyphemus. Classification (NCBI taxonomy): domain Eukaryota; kingdom Metazoa; phylum Arthropoda; class Merostomata; order Xiphosura; family Limulidae; genus Limulus; species Limulus polyphemus. The sequence continues at coordinate 87,365 of NW_013665706.1, read as the reverse complement.
GTAAGTTTATGGATTTATAATACTAAAATCTGGGGTTTGATTTCCTGCAGTGGACACAGCAGATAGCTTGACGTGGCTTTGCTATATTACAAATAAACAATGGACCATTCAAAAAGGTTTTATGGTTTAGATTTTCTTAATTTCTGAACTAGACTAGATAGTCTGAATAAAATTTATAGGATATGCCCAGTGAAGCACTATCTGATAATTTTTTTTAACTTTTAAGCATAAAAAAAGATGTTTTTGATGGAAATCAGAAGTTTCTAATTGTGTCTGCAAGAGTTATTCTACATCATATGGCTAACATTAAGTCACAGATGAATGAAAAGTAGACCAGAAATGTTATTTTATACTGCATTGAATACCTCGGTTATCAGTGAATGGACTATAATATTAAAACATGACACTTACTGACATCTTGTGGAGCTTGTGCTAAATCCAGATTATTACTGCAGGGAAAGGTGGTCCTACTTGATGTTAGGTGAGAGTGCTAATGGTGTAGCCAGTCCTGTAGATGAAATGACATTTAATGTTGACTTACAATTAACTTATGAGTGTAAAATGCTTAGAATATAATCGCTACAGCATGATTACCACACGTCTTGTCTGTATTTTATACAGTAGTGTGTGTGTGTGTGTGTACAAGTTTGTTAAAATGTTAACTGAAGTATTAGAAAAGTTTTAACAAATAATTTACTCCATTTACTTTCAGATAGAGAAGGTAAATAAGTTTGTTTCTCATTCAGGCCTGTTACACACTGACATTGCTTTTACTTTTAGTATAAAATACCTCAGGAAATAGAATCATAGTTGACTACTGTGAGTTTGATACTTGCCAACTAAGGTGTTTGTTTATGGGGAACAGAGTAGCCATTGTTCTTGACACATAGATTATTCACTGATTTTATAGTTGTAGGTAAAATATTGTGAATTGTGAAAAAAATTAAGATAAGAATAAGAGTGGTGCTCATTATTTGTAGTTGTTATTATTATCATGACAGATGTTTGCTGTGAGGACACCTCAGATTTACAGAAAGTTCTTTGGGTGTTCCTGCATAATGTAATTAAAAGTATTTTCAGTGAAATTGTATTTCTCTTGATTTTATGACTAAAAAAATGCAGCATGTAAGCAGAATAATATTCTAAAATCTCATAACTGATAATAATGAACAGTTTCAAAAAGTGAGCTATGGCATCTCACAACTGAGAATTTTACATAAGTTGTTTGTACCTTTTAATTTGGTACCTTAATAGAGAAATTGTAGGCTTCAAAGTGAATTTGAAAGTGAAGAGGCTCAGACATATATGCATAAATACCAACAATTCATATATGTGGTAGTGGTGTTGGAAAGAAATTTGGTAAGAGGATAAGTTTCAGGTTCACAGCTTTTAATGGGATTCCCATCTAGCCTACCCTCTTGTTGAAAAGTGAGACTGACATACACAACAATGTTGTTTTTGTAGTCACCTGCAAGCTATTTTGTATCTAACACTGGGCTTTTTCTTTTCATAAGTGTACATATCATGAAAGGTGCTATTACTAGTTCATATGGAAGCAAGTGTACATTTAAATGATTATTAGTGTCATTAACATGCAACATCACTTAATCAAGCCCTCCCCTCCCATTGACATGGCAGTAAGTCTGATATGATGCTAAAAACTAGTTTTTGATACCTGTGGTGGGCATGGCACAGATAGCCTATTGTATAGCTTTGTGCTTAACTGCGAACAAACTTAGTCAATAACAGTACTCCCTATTACTATGTTCCCCACTCTGTCATTCATTCCAACATTTAATATAGGCCTATATACCTTATCGTGCTACAAAAAGTTACCCACTGGCTTTTCCCCATGTATAGTTTTGTTTTTGTTGCCAGTAACGCTTCTGGATGAAAGAGATTGTAACAATTAGGTTTTTCATTTGTTTGTTATAATCAATTAAGAATTGATTGTCAAAATATTAACCAAGTGCTTGGTTGAGGTTTAAAAAATATGAATTTTCACTATAATCATTGGTTGTGCACACAACTATATTTGACTTGCTGAAGTTTTGAAAAGTTAAATCTGAATAACTGAAATATGTGCAGTTTTTTATGCAGAAAGGAAAAACAAAACTACAGTATATGAACTATAAACACTGTATTTGCCATCATGGTAAAGGAATGCAGCATTCTGAGGTATTTACTTAAGGAAGTTTAGTGATAATTTTATGGAAAGCTTCTACATTAAGATGGAGGTTACTTCATTTTCCTACATGAAAGAATTTTCAACAAATGTCATGATTAAAATATACCATGAAGTGAGAAACTGAAAAAAGTCTCCCTCTCACTGATAAGCATAGATATTTCAATATAATTCCCAATATTTAAAATATATAATTCTTTTGCAGACTTAATGTAATTGCTGTAACCTTAGGGCTTTCATGAAGTGTTATTTGAATGATAAATTTATTAGCTTTTTGACAATGAGTTTGGAACTTTTTCTTAAACTTGCTCATTAAGTAAATTATAATTATTTTTTTGACTAAAAAGACATTATTCTTTGACCAATTTTTCTACAAAAAAAGTGCATATATTCCTAGGCTAACTTGATTTTGAGCACTGGAGTGAGCAGAAAATTTGGTGCATTGTTATAGTACTAATAACCTGATAGTAAAACCTAGTAAATGTTAAACTGTATATTTTTCTAATTGTTCAGAAAACCTTATTTGCAACTTCTTAGTACAATTTATGTTCTGTACAAAAGTACTGGAGTGAGATATATTTTAGAAATTGCATTTCCAATGGAATGTATACCCCTCACAAAAGACTATTTTATTGTTAAGATTTTTTGTATTACACAATGAAAGACTCATTCTTAGTAATTTGTTTTATATGTAAAAATAAAACAACTTACTGTTGAATAATGTTTTATAAAATCCGTGTAATATGAAAGGATTCTATGTATGTGTTAATATTTAGTGATAAATATTAAGATTGTTTATTATGTTATGTACAAAGTTTGCCAGAAGTTTTCCCAAAACTGCTATAAATGGCATTTAGAGTTAGATCCAAGGGTATTAAAAGTGTTGTTGACTTTTTCAGTATTTATAAGGTTGGTGTTATCAGAATTACATACTTAGAACACCTGGTTAATAATTTAGAAAACACTTGGCTTAATAGTGTGACATATAATCAATACATTTGTTTGTACAACCTATCTTTACCTTGTTCATCTGCTGTTATGAAAATATAAATTATTTTTCTGTATTCACTCTATGGTTTACTAACATCCACTGCTAATCTTATAACTGTTAAGAAGTCCAGTTGGTCGGAGACAGCTTTTAACACAGTCTTTGCCTGTATTAGTTTAAAATTGTGCCTTTAAATTTAAGCTTATACAGTTAATATTCAGTGGACACCTTAGATAGTTTTATGTATTTTCTGAAACCTGCCTCTATTCTTTAGGACCTTTAAAAGACATGTTAGGGAATCTACAACTGCAGCAAAAACATTTTTTGTGGACTCTTAACTTAGATGATATCTGTTAGACAATAAGAGTGAAGTTTTTCTCTTTGTATTGGTTTTTTATACAATTTACAAGCTTTTGGTTACAGTTTCATCAACCATCTTCAGTCCCCACTAAAAACATGTGAAATAGATTTCCTCTTCCATATCTTTTATTTTTCTTTTATGTCTTAATTACATAAAAAAGCAGGCTTGAAATTGAAGTACAAATAAATTAAATAAGATGTAATAAAAATGGAAGTTAAATATCAAAATATCATTGATAGGCTATCTGCACTCTGTCCACTGCAGGGAATTGAATCCTGGATTTTAATGTAGTAAATCTGTAAACTTGCCACTGATCCACCAAGGAGCATTGATTAATAGTAAAGTATATATGGGCAGTCTGGGATTGAAATTATCCTATCAGTTGGAAGAAACTTCTGAAGTTTCTCTTTCAGTATCAGAGTTTTGTTTCAAGAGTTGTCTCTGTTACATACTATCTTCATCAAACTGAGTGAAGAAGAGAAAGCAAAGCTAACTTTTAAAATATAAAAGGTTTGCAGATCAACCTATCCTCAATTAGAACTTTAATTCATTCAAGGTTTATATGCTTATGGTGTATGCTGTCAACAGTGAGCAATTTTCACTATATGAAACTGAGTGCATGTTTATCTAATTTTAGTTTTTGATTAGTGAATTTTTGAAAATTGAATGATGGAGACCTCTTTAAAAAGGATTTGATATAATTTTTGTTGAAGTAATTTCATAATTATTTAATAACTATATGTAGTGTGGTGCCCTGGAGTTTGTTTCTCCCCTCATATTATTGTAATGTTTTTTGGAATGTGTATGAAGTGTTATTATATGTAGAATTCCATAAGTGCATATGCTGCCTGTGACCTTATATGTGTGTGTGCACTGTCCTTGATTAATTCTAAGTGTAATTCAGCATGAAAAATTTAGATAAAATCAGTTAAGTATCTAAAATCTGATCAAACTTAGTTGCAGGTTTAATCTTGCTAATTAAGTGTGCAAGAGCTATTAAAAAAAAGTCTCATCTTTAGTGAAGAAAGTTGGGGTTGCGTTTATCTTTATAGGTCCTGTACAGACTTCAGCATAGATATCAAGCCTTCACTTAACAAAAAGTATTGAACTTGAGCTACAGAAGCAAAATATATATAAGGCAACACAGATTTATGTCAGATGGGAACTGAGTTTTAGGCAGTAATAGTTAAAAAGTTTTAAAAATAGAAAAATCATATTAAAGGAAAGACAATTAACACAAAGTTCTGTATGAAAAGAACATTATTAGTTGAAAGTAATTTTTTAATACAGATTTTTTTTCTACTGGAATAATATGGATAACTTATCTGGCAGATAGAATGATTAAAACATTCAGAAAGGTCACGTTTCCAAAAATATTTTAAGTTATAGGGCTTCTTGAATGGAAAAAAATAGTTGTAGAAGTAATGTGTATGTAAACTTCCAAAAATTACATTACTATTTTCAAGGTATTGCAAACTACTGTTTTTCATGAACTCTGCTATTCTTTGAATTGACTCTGATAATTTAACAATTAGCATATTAGTCTGGTATACACATTAATTTGGAGTACAGCTCCATTCCAGAAGACTTTTACATACATTGATAACACTACATAAAAAACATTTGACAATAAGCCATTTTATATGTCAGTTATAGTTTGTTTCCTTTGTATGTAAAGTGTAAATAATTTCTACACAGAATGATTGAGCTGTTGCATTTGTGATGTAGTTAAGGAATATCACCTATTATGTGATTGTAGCTCTTGCAATTATCTATAATACAGTTTCTTTCATTCTTGATATATAAATTAAGGGTGTAATATCTAAGTGTGCATTGTATTAATTCAGAAAGCAATTTGTACAGCTTAATAGTGAAAGTATGTAACCTGTCTACCAGACTATTTCAGATACTGTACAAGTTAGTATGTCCAATTGTTATTTTACTTTTTTTTTTATGATATGTGCATTTTACAGTTTTGGCTTATAGATTTCCCTTTGGATTCACTTAAATATGGGTAAATCCATGATTTATTTTCTAAAACAATACAATGACTAGTAACATTGCTAATCTAAGTGTATTTAAGATAATTCACAAAATCAGTGTAATTATGGTAAACAAGTTCAGGTGTTCTGATATTATAAAGTTAAATGATTGACATGGATGGCTGTTGGAAAATATCTTACAGTAAGAACAAAAAAATCCATATGATGTATAAATATTTGGGTATCACATGATTTAACTCCAGAAAGTTTTTGTATTGAAATATACAAGTCATTAAAGTTCCACTTTTGTATATCTCCAATAAAGTTTTTTCTTTCAGTTATAGTATCCATTACTTAAAAAAAATTCAGTTGAAAGCTCAGCACAATACATTAACTTATAATCAAAAGTAGGACTGATGTAGATACATTTCTTTTAGCACTTATGTTTACAATTTTATTGTGAAATAAAAACTGGGATGAAAACATAAAAGCTTAAAAAAATACTCCTTGAAGATTTATTTGGTATTTCTGGGATTAATACATCATGATATTGAAAATAAAATTTTATGGAAGCACATAAATTTGCTTTGTTACATTTTTCAAAATAATATATATACGGTTTTTCTATGCAAAGTCATATTTGTCACAACTCTAGCCAACAATACTGGCAATTTCATCAATAAGAACTGGATTAACTGTCCAGTGTACTTGTATCCAAGTGTAATATATGTCTGATAATGATTCATTTTTAACTCTACTTTTACTGCAGTATATCCTGAGGTTTAGAAAAACAGGTTATTTGCACAAAAATGCTAAGTTAAACATATAGTAAAAATGGTAGATGCATCAGAAATTCACAGATGACTTTAATGTATCTGACAGGTACCAAAATGTATGATTTTTATCCATTTTCCCAAATTTTTACACTTACTGCCATTTCTTATCCAGCTTAGTAGATCTACAAAATTTTATGGGCCAGCAGTTTTACATGGTGTGAAAGAAGCTTAGTATTAAAACAAACAAAATTTAAATAACATATATTTATAAACTGTTCAATTCAAAGTTAAAATCTATGGCTAATGGAGACATTTCACATTTTTTAAAACTGAAAATCGCAAATTAAGATCTTACATTTCACCACATGAATACTAGACATGATGTTGATATCATTTTCACTTAAATACAGGAGAAATACTTGACTGAAACACCCTACCAATGGTACTGGTTGGTGATCTTACTTGTTATGGTTAAAATCAATTTATAAAATTTTTTTCTATTTTATTAATAGTTTTGGTGTTCTCAACAGTATTTTCAATTTTAAAAAGTAACTTTTCTTCCAATGCTAATTTGTATTAGAAAATGTTAACATAAGAGATGAAGACCACCAATAACAGAACTACAAGCTAACAACAATGAATAGGTTGAGCAGGGACTGAGTAAGACAAAAAAAAACAAAACAGATTACACTTAAAGCAGACTAATCTTTTGTATTGATAATTGCAAGATATAACATTCTAGAACAAATTGAGCAAGTTTAAATCAATTTTAATCAAAGTACACCCACTCAAAGTGCAAGAACAAGAATCAAAATAGTTGAACAGTAGGCAGAACTTGACATAAAATAACATTGTAATTTGTTACTATCAATCCTTCTTTTTTTACATGTTTTTACATTTAGTATTAAGTATTTGAAATGTACCACACTAAAAATAATGAACAATAAAAACATTTATCACAGAATGTTTAAAATCCTGGAAAAAGGGGCTCTTAAGCACTCATAAGTGTTCTAGATTGAATGTTTCATTTTATTTCAAATATAAATACACATGTACTATAGTAATGGAGGTAAAAATAGTACACTTAAAAATAAATTTCTTACATTTTACATACAGTTAAAGATGCCTGGGTAACAATCTTGCTTAGTAGAACTTACAGCGGTAAATCACAAGTAAGGAGCAAATATAAAGAAAGAACTATTCCCTTGTGCTAAATAAATAAATGGCTTATGTTCTCTTTCACTTCTGTATCATCCCATCTTTTATTTTTCAATGTCACTTGTCTAACAGCACAAAAATGTCCAAGTTTATTTAATTAGTATTAGAAACATATAACACTCTTTTCACACATTCATAAAAGTAAAAAACTGATTTTAATTTGGGGACTTGTATATGCATCATTCATAACAAAAACTATTTTAGCATCATAGTATATTAAACAAAATAAACATTTGTTTTAATGCTTGAGTATAAAGTTTCACCCGAGTATCAGTGAATGAGTTTTCTCAAAAAATTTAATTATAACTAAAAAAACTTTAATAGACCAATAACCATGATAGGATATAGACTTAATTTTAGTTCAAAGAATCAGTCCAAAATGTTTTCAATTTTATTTATTTTTTAGTTTATGACAAAGAAGTGTAGTAGAATACTTTACAGCTATTAGTAAAAATTCAAGCTTTGTTGGAAGAAATCTTTTGTCAACTCAACTTCAAAGCATGCATTATTTTTATGATCAACTTTCATATGTTTTTCTTATTTTATCTTTTACTCTGGATCATCTGAACTGAGATTAAATGGTAGTTTTGGCAAGATACTGAAACTATAAGGATGGTAATAATGAAAGAAGAAATTAGGGTTCTTAATAAAATACTGAAGATAAGAATATTCACTATTTATAGGTGCTACTATACAAATAGCAAACACCAATAATTACTGAAAAGTATAATAAAACCACTAGTGTATGTGCTTTAAAACAGGATTACGTACATCTGGAACTTTGTTTCACAGCACCTGCATTTGCTTGATCAAGGTAAACCCACGTACACTAAAATGTCCTTTCAGAGTTCTGTTACGAGTGTTTCTTAAAAATAAACTATGAAACCAACTCTCCATACCATTCCATTGGTTTTAAATCTGACCAATCATTATTCAAATCATCCTAAATTAATCATTAACATCAAGATGGTCAGCAGATCTTCAGATAGGATAGTTTTTTTTAACCAGTTGGAAAAGTTTATTGTATCAGGGTTACCTCTCTTCTGGAAAGAAAGTTTAGTGTAGTAAGATGGTATGAAAAAATAATCAGTAGCAGACAGGGTTCTGGAAGTTTTCTTCAAGGTATCAATAAAAAATTGTCAAGATGACTAATTTCCCTGGCACTGTCATAAAAAAAAACTATTGAAGTACTTACAGATTCAACACCACCACCAAAGACACTATTTTTCTCTTTCATTATAGCAATGTTTGAATTATTTTGGGAGAAGTTCAATCACCATAATCAATGATACTATTGCTCCATTGATGACCTGCCAACTTTGTTAGGTTTATGATGTTACACTTTGTCAAGAGAAGTGTCTTGGAGACTGAAGAAATTATTCCTAAACTTATGGGACTAAACCTTGCACTCAAGGACCCAACATCTTACAAGACTGTGGACATTGGAGTGGGTACAAAGTCTGTACTGAAAAATAGTGCAACATGTCATTAGAAACTAATTTTGCACAGAGTGTAGGTAGTTTCTGTTGAACACTACTGATGTTTGAGAGAAAAGCCCAGTTATAGTACCTTATAATTCAGTACATATCTCCCTTATCATTAGAGCTGGGCAATTAGCTTGATGAATCTATTACCAACAAACATTGGTTAGTGTCACTAAAATTAATTACTTAATCAAAATTAATGTTTATAATTATTACTGTTTTTGATTATTCTAGCTATCAAAGTAAATAGAATACTGTCATATGTTTGTCATTATTATTTGCAATTAATTTAAGACTGTTCAGCTTAATTAACTAGTGTCAAGACTCAAAAAAAAATAATCTACTAAACAAAATTAGTGTTTCTGATTATTCCAATTACCCAAATCTTATATGAGAATAATCAATTAGTTAAATTCTATTGATTAATGAGCCCAAAAATTAATTAATTATGAAATTTCAATAATCACTTAACTTTACTTACCACCACTACTGATGACAAGTAATCAGGCACAAGTACAGAAAATATTTTTCTACCCATATAATTCTGCAGCATGAAAGTAAAACGATCAACAGTAGGATATCATGTAACTACAGTTTTCACTGATGTGCACTGCAGTCCTAGATGTGAAGGGTGAAAATAGAAGGACCACCTGGATACCATTTTTGCAGGATTTCTAACAAAAGATGACACCTTTTCTGATGTATGGAAAGTCATGAAGATGTTTTTGAGATTCTTTCAGAAAATCGTAAAGACAGTTTTGATTCTCATGGAAATGTTGAGACGAGTTTGACTACTAAGAATGATGCAACTATAGACAAAAAGAATGTGGAAACTCAGATAAATATTTATGATGCTATCCAGTCATTTCCTGATGGAATTCTCAACTTGCAAATAGACTAGTTTTATACAGTATATTAGGAATGTGAGAGCTACCTTAATTGCCTCAACAATAAATGTCACACCCTAACTGCAGAACGAAAAACAAAAAGCTGTTAAAGTTTCCAAGGCAGAACAAGCACCAGCCCAGACTAATCAGAAAATTAAAGAACTTTAGCAATAGAGCAACAGTACACAAATTATGGTGTAAATTTTGTTCTAAGACAATATCAATGATGCACAGTTAAACATAGTAGAATACCTCATGTCAAATGTATACGATATTTTTTTGGGAGGAGTTATAAAGTTGTTTCTCACACATGATCTCGAAAATTTTTAAAAACCAGGGGATTTTACTAGCAGATTTGAATGACCTTTTATATATTTATGCAAAAGTACAAGGAATCATGTACTATCACACTATTACTTGTAATCCACTACAACTTTTTAGATATAGCTTACATTTGGAAGTAGGATTTGCTATACAATAATCCAATAAGCTACTTACAACAAAAAAATATCATCTACACAAGCTTGATATATAACGGAGGAAGGTAAAAATTAATACTGAAAATAGGAATTCAATATATTTCACACAAAAAGTTTATATTCATATAATGGTGCAACATCTCAAAAGTTTGGAGTGTGGTTCACATAATTCTGAATCTTAATACATCATAAATATATCACTTATTATGTACTGATATATTAAAATTATGTTATTTTTTCTGGGGAAAAAATTCTTAGAGTTGATAGATATATTTAGACATATGCAAAAAGAAAGCATTATGTTTGCCAATTCATTATTTTATGCACATGAAAACCAACGGTTATGTTAATCTGTGTAAGATAGATCCTTCCAACTCTAAAATAAATGATATAGAATCTCCCACACATATACATACACACAATTATCAAACCAATTCCAGATAATTTCTTTTTGAGTACATATATAAAAATGTTAAGATTCTATTTACAATAATGTATGAAACAAGAAATTCTTGTAAATCATATGTCACTTACTACTCCAACCAACAAATCACAATATAAACTATAGATTAAGTCCATGTTATTGTGAAGAAGCTTGGCTGCAATGATTTCGAAACAAATCCAGTATTTTTACTGTATGTTCTTTCTTACAATTGTTCTTTGTATATGTAATATTTTAAAATGATGTTTTCAGATTACCAGGTACATTCTCTAAACAAACCAACTCATCTATCAAAATGGTATGACAAATGCATTTTTCATTTAATTACAAGATCAGAAGTTATGTTATTAATGTACAAAAAATGCAAAAACAAAAGTAAAATAAGCATTCAAATCATCATTCTTCTTTTCATTAGCTCCTTCTTAAAAGATGAAAAAAAAAATTTTATAGTAAAGTACATAAATATATATACACACACACACACACACACACACAATCCAGTATCTTTTTTTAATGTCATACTTATATCTAAATGCTTCTATTACAAATATTATGAATCATTTATTTTACTTTTATGTATTTGTAGGATATTATTGTGAGAAACAGAAAGCAAGCAACAAATTAGTAATATTCTGTCAGCTCACAACTTCAAAATATTAAGAATACTAATAATAGCTTTGTTAAATATCAAAGCTATGATGGGATGGTCTAAAATATTTATTAAAAGTTGGCAAAGTAATGAAATGTTTAAGGCTTAACAAAAGCAATAAAATCACACTTGACTACAGATAAGTTTTGATAGACTTGAAATGCTATATTTAAACATATCTAAATAGAAACATTTCAATTCAACTAAAAAGAATGTACAGGATAAACATTTTATTTATTATTAGACCAAAAGCTTCAATGTTTTCACTATGAATAAGAAAAATGAGAAATTTGATTACAATGCATGGCAGGATTATAGAAACAAATACAATAGAGATAAAGGATCTCTAATCAATTTTACCTATCAATTCAGAAACTCACTATACTGAAACAAGTAATTCTTGTAAATCATACGTCACTTACTATTGCTGTTTGAAAGTCTTCTGTTTTAATCATTGAGAACTTCTGTATGTATTTGTGAAGCCATTTTTATAAATTTCAAAAACTGTCAAGGCAAGCTTCTAAACACAGTTTTCTATTTTTTAACACTGATAATTTTATAAAAATACAGAATATAAATTACACTAAAAATGTATACCAGTAATTATACAAACTTAAGATCAGTTCTTGAACTGAACAGCAGATCTTTTTTCACACATTGTAGTTTGGTAATTTGGCTTGAGGCTGATGTACAGATGTAACAAAAGTAATAACTGAAGCAACACTAACAAGAAAAAGTATTTGCCACACATCCCTCACCTCCTTAACATACACATTACACAAGATAACTAATAAAAACAGAATGCCAGCTAGTTCCCGTCTTTTCTTTCTGTTCCAGAGAAGCAAGTACACCTGAAAAAAGGTAAATTATAACAAAAATCAAAGTTAATAATTTAATTCTACAAAAGATAAAAAAAACTTGTCCAAATGTTACTTTCAATCAAGGAAATACATAACTAACAAATTCATTTTGTCCTAAATCAACTATAAGAATTCATTCTGAACAACTTAGAAATGTTAATTATTCACTATGTACCTGGTTCAACAAGGTATAGATTAAATATAATACAATCATTCAGTGTAATACAAGTGATTTACTATTGTGCATGGTGAAACACCCCACATTATTTTACTGTATTATTCACTGTGTATTATGTGCCAAACAATCTCCACCAATGTTGAGGGAAGATTTTTGGGAGATGAAATGAACAAACATTCTGTCAGTGAATGAGCCTGTACCAGTGTTTGAGTGTAGAGAAAGGGAGGAGGAATGCAAACAGAGCAGGCAATTCAAAGCTGTGTTCTCCAACTTCAAATGACTCTACATTGTTAGGAAAAGTTAGTTTGCAAGTTTTTTGTAGTTTTTCATCTTTTTACAACATTTCTTATTACCTGACAAGATTAAAATATTTGTTTAATTTTTCAATATTCCTCAGTCTGTGGGGCCAACCTAACTTTCCTGGTCCAGTAATCAAAAGGTTAAGAGTGCATAATGAAAACACATTTAGCTGCCATAACTTCTTTTTTTCGCATTCCTACCAATACTAAGATTTAATAGTCATTAGTCAACCCAATTCATGTAATACATATGATTACACAATCTTATTAACCCTTTCACAATAGGCTCAGCATAAAATACTGAGTCCATTTACACAATTGCACTTGTTATGTATTTTTACTGTAACTTTTAATACAGTACGTGTATCTTCACAAAATTTGGGAAACTTTTGGGAAACATTACAAGTCTTTTGTAAACAAAAAATTAGATTTCTTAATGAAGTATTTCTACAAGAGATTTGTTTGTGAATGTATCAAGTCTGTTTCATTACTAGTCTGAGTGCAAAGTGATTTTCAAGTTATGATTAAAAATACCATTCTTTGTTCCCAAAATTTCAAATTTCATTTGCATAATCTCTAAACCTCCTAAATACGTTTCAAACACTTGTTTTCAGTAAAACTTTATATTTTATCATTTATTTCCTCTAACCTGACTCTATACAAGGTTGGTTGATTTGATCGACCTCATAACTACCAAACAAAAATTTAAATAATTCTAAATTACACTTTTTTTTATTTCTAAAATTACTTCAAATTGTAACATGAAACTACATTTGTTTATCCAAAGTAGCTTTAAACTCGTAACAGTATACAACTATATATATATACTTAAATTTTATTGTTTTATTGCTCTTTGAACAGTGTCTAACTATTACTTGCTCCATTATAAGTTCTAAATCAGTTGGGGAATGCAGGGCTCACATTACGCTATCAAATTACATTACTCACGAGCAAGTATGAGCTGCTGGTGTGCATGCTTCGTGAAAACCTTTCTATTATATTATTATATATTTTACCTAATCTAACCTTAACTAATTAAAAGAGATTCCTATTTTTACATTTTAGTTACTTTTATAACAATAAAAAAGAATACACATGAAAAACAAAAAATAAAGTACTTACCTGGACTTTTTTTTTTGCTGTCGACTGCCGACTAATAGTAGTAGTACACTAAATAATTTTTATTCAATTAAATAATGCATCAAAGAACGTAAAATAATAATGCACAAAAAGCAGACAATGTCCCATAACTATCACAATTTTTCTGGCTTTCTAACAATGCAACAAGAGCCGTTACAAATTCATCCAAACTAGTTGATATGTTTCCCATGGGAAACAAAGTTTGTACTAAAAGAGAAATTGACAATTCTCTGTTCAGAAAACAGTCATATAATATGTCATTTGACAAATCAAAACCTTGGCTTTCTATTGGTTATAAGTAACATAGTGTTAAATGTAAGAGAGAAATATTAACAAATCCTGAAAGAGGCATGTGACAGGTGGGTGTGGCAAGAGGGGTCTGATTTTCTATCTGATAGCTATGTAATCAAACAAGATTGAAGGCTATACAAATTAGGCTTTGTCTGACCGATGACAATTTGATAGTGAGTAATTTATGTTAAATTCTCTACTTATTGGAGGAGTGATGAATAAATTACAGAAGAGAGGATGTCTAGAGAAAAAATGTCACATTTCTCACACTAGGAAAAATTCAGGATTATTTTCACATTGCCTTATAAACTTAAGAACTTAAACCTTGTATAGTATTAAAATATAAATTATTAGCTATAGCTTTATGCTATAGTAATTGGTATAACAAACAAAAAACAGTTTACTTAAACTTTGAATGTAAGTCACTAAAACCTTGTGACATGCGCAGTAAAGAATGCCAATGCAGAGGGGGGGGGGTAATACTTGTTAAAGAAAATGCTGTTTCAATTTATAATTTTATATTAAAGATGTAATAAGTCAGTCATTTTAAATATATATTTTTGCTCCTTAAAAATAAGTCAAGTGTTACCAATACAATAATTTAAAAAAACATCAAAGCCTTCCTTAATTATATTATTTACCAAGTGACCACTGTTGCCCAGTGCTTGACTAATTATGCATTTGAAAATAAAAACAGGAGTTTTCAAAGATACTCTTAATAAGAATTTCTTAAATAATCCAAATTAAACACTTTAGTACTGGATTAAAGATAATTCACATTTGTGAAAATTTGATATTTTCATAAAAACTGTTTAGGACTGTTTGAATTAACTAGTTCAGCATGGGTTCAGTCCCTACGACCGACCTCATAATCATTTTGTGCTTGTTATAGTTTTCATGCTAGAATTTTTAAATTAGTAAGCAAATGTTAATGAAATTTGGCAGAGTATCAGTAAACATTACAATGCTTTCATACACAAAATATCTAATTTTTTATTTTTATTAAGTATTAAGGTTCGTAAAGAAATGCTTTTCTCATGTCTTGTTTTTTCTTTTCGCATTTTGCCTATCTATCATGCAAAGTGATATTCATTTTAAGATTAAAAATACTTTTATATGTCAGAAAATTTTGAAATTTCACATGCAAAATCTTTATAATAGAGATAGTTATCAAATGTTTCTTAAGAAAAAGCTTTCTATTCTATATGTTATTTTCAATAATTAATCTCTGTACAGGTTCGATAGATTTGAACAATCTTGCAACCACCATAAAAAATTAGGAAATAAATATAAATTATGCTTCTTTCATTCTTGAATGACAAAAAATTATAACACAAAAACATAAATGTTTAGACTGAATAGCTTAAATCTCATAACATTATATATTTATTATTTTTATTATATTGACCTTTTGGCTGTGCCTGACTAACAATACAGAAGTCACAATGATGCAGCTCACGTGTACTCATGTTATAGTATCAAATAACATAAAACTGACCTTTGGTCCGTACAAAGTAACTTGTCTTGGCTGTGTTTTAGCAAACTAGTACTTTGTAAAATACAGTCACATTTCAATTATTTACAATATAAATGTATATAGATTATTGCTATTTTGAAATAAGTTCTTAAACATAAAACAGTAACTAACGAAGTAAAGCAAACAATTATCTCTTGTAGTTACGATCTTTGTATTCAGTTGCAGCTGGATGTAGATTGCTAAGCCTTTAAAAAATTTACAGGTGGAGGATATGAAACAAAATATTTTTTTTAGGTTTTATATATATACATTTAAATAACTAAAAAATCATAAATTACTATATTAATACCATAGAATTCCACAATAAGTTATCAAGCTTAGTAACTAAGATGTATTTTACTCCAAAAAAAAATATGAAATTTCGAGCAGACTAAAGACGCACCCTACCACATTGAAGTATTGGTTCAAAAGAAAGAAATGGTGCCAAGACCATTAAAATGGCTGAGAAAGCCACTAGAGGGACATTCTGAGCTTCCAATTGGTTATTCATGTCATACATAGAAGTAAGTATATACAAGGGAGCATTTCCAAAAATGGAAAGAGGTGGGTGGGGTGCCACTGTGTTTGATTTATCACATGAATAATATCTTACCAAATTGAAAAGATAAAAGGCTTTTATTTTATATTCTAGCTTTTCAATATTGGCAATTTGAGTTTCTAAATCATACAAAACTATAGACTTAGTATTTTACTTCACAAGCATCTAATTTGAACCAGTGCTGCATTCAACACACCAAGTGACACACAAAAATTGATGTTTGTCTGTATTTTTTTAATAGTTGTTTTTAAATTAAGAAATTAAGTAATATATAGTACTAAAATTTGAATTATAATCTACAGTTTGATACCAAAGTTATTAACACAAGTTCATGAAATAGTAATTCAATAAAATTTTTAATGTGTGTCAACAAACAAGATGACATGGCCTTTCACCTATGACCCGTTTCAAAAGGGTTAAGAGCCCATAAATATCTGCATAAGGTAGCTGAAACTGTCAATTCAGAATCAAATGTTAAGAGACAAACTACCCAATATCGAGTTATATCCCGAAGAATAACAAAAGAGATTATATTCTATCATACTTCAATGAAATAATATTATATCGGAAATATTAATACGGATGTGAAATATGTTTAGTGCAAAAACTGAACAAAAAGTAGGAAGTGAGAGAAATTCATATAACTCTGCTGTCAGTCTTTACTGCTAAGCAGCATTTTTACAGTTAATTTTTTAAGAAACTAACACATGGCAATCCAGTTACAAAATTTCTTAAAAAGGGGATGAATAACAATAATAACTGGTGACAAGTATTGCTTACCACATAAAGAGTGAAATATGTTGAATGTTGCATCACTGCAGTCATCAAAATTTTTTTCACAGCATAAAATTGTTTGTACATTATATTTCAACATTCATTAAGACTGGTTTTCCTTGAACACTGATAGCTAAGTTAAAGTATATCCTCCACAATTTGGCTTAGCAGTCCTAATAGAAGTACAACATACAGTACTTAACTAATATTTAAATTCTAATTACAACACAGAGTTTAGGCAGTAACTTGCTTTTTACATCATGAAATAATAGAATAAATTTAATTGCTACATAGAATTCAGGTTGTAAAGTATTTACTTAAAGTGACATTTACTACTTAAGTGAGAGAAATTTCTGACTAATACAGGAATTAGCTTGTAAAATGTATTCTTAAACATTCACAAAGATGTCAACGTCTGTTTTATCACTTATCATAAGAATTTCATAACTATAATGTTGTGAAAATATTGAATGATTTATTTCACTCACCTGGCTAGCACCTATGCATGCTTCTACCAGAAAAGCAAAACCATAACTTGGATTTGTTCCATCTATTTCCTAAACATAAGAAAAATAGAAACTGATGCTGTATTTATTTAGGACGTTGTTTTATTGTAAACATTGTACAATTATGAAAAAGACTTTTCTGTGGGTTATTTAACCACAAAGTGAAAAAATATTCTAACAGAATGTAATTATTTCTAAGTAAAACCATTAAGATTACAAGAACTCATCTAAAATTTAACACTAAAAAAGCATAGTAAATTTACAGTCATTTGAACTAATTAACTAGTTTTAAAAAATTAGATCATTACATTCACAGGTTCTCTGAATAATCATAAAGCACTAAAATATGCTTAATAACTAGTTACTTAATGAAATTATTGTGTCTAGAAATTACATTCACAAATTGAACAATAGCATACACACATAAAAATATGTAACAAACCTCAATGCTTGATTCACTTAATGCCATCAGGCCACGGTAAAGGTTAAACAAGACACATACTACAGACAAAACAATTGATATAATCCCATATGATGGTAGACTTGGAAGTGGAGGTACACCACCTACTATTGAAAAAAAAAAAAGTTAAATTAAGGCATATCTTAGGTTAACATCTCTTGCATTATTGAAATTACAACAAAACACAATTTAGCAGAGACATAAAAAAAACATTATTATATTTTATATAATATTTTATACAAAAGCTTATAAGATGCATGAATAGCTTCACAAATGTGGTACACAGAATTCAATGTTTCAGTTGGTCCAGGAATATTTTTAATTATTTAAATATGTCACAAATTCTGTGTAGGTGAATTCAAAATATTTTAGCTATGTCTTTAGTCACATAAATTTAACTTTTGCTTTTCATTTCTAAAAGCATTTTACTGCAATCATTCCTCACATTTTAAACAAGCAAACAAACAAAAATATCTGAAGAAAAAAGCTAAATAGTGTAAATAAATTATAATTGGTTTAGCACAGTTATAAGTCATTTTTCAACTGTGAACTTACCCTTAATCTTAAGCTTCATATTTAATCCCAGTTTTACAACTCTAAAGACTTTACCCTGTGCATATTTGAAGAGCAAGACCTAAAAGGTAAGTGTAATAAACTATCAAGGGGGCAATACTATAACTACTTAATCCTACTGATGTGCATCTTTATATGCTGTAACAATGAGTTGGGGGGGGGGGATGTTACTATAACTACTTAATTCTAATGACTTGCATATTCTCACACTGTAACAATGAGTCTGCAGTACCATATTTTTTATTGCTACTATTTTTCATAAAAACAAATTCTCTTTGCCAACATCACTTACAAAAAAACTTTTATATGCTTTGGAGAATGAAATTGGAAACATAAGACCATATCTTAACTTCTGAACAAAAGATGTTATAATGTTACACTTCAATTAAAAGCTAAATCAAAATAAATTTAATTAAGGTAAATTGTTAGTTGAAAATTAATAATACAAGCAATATTATTACACATATCATAATTTTACAGCAAAAAGGACTAACAGTGGTGGATTTAGAGTGACCAGACCCCCCTTTATTCTTTTAAATGTAGGCAAGGGGAGAGTGTTCATTCTTTTTTTTATTTTTTTGCTAGTTCATCTCAGCACTGTTTTCTTGGCTCCAGATATGAAAAGAAAAAAGGTGGTAAGGATGTGTAAAATCAGTTGGGTACAGCAGCATACGTGCAATGAAACATATTATGAAATATTTTAATATATCTACGAGTGTCTGGAATCAATCTTAGACCCATCTGCATATGCAGAAATTTACAGTGTGGTTCTTGGCCATGATTTCGGAATCAAGAAACCAGAGTAAAAGCATAGGGGCTTCTCAAGAGCCTCATATAATCCCAAAATATTATTACATATCTTGTTGCCAAAAATGCTTTGGAGAGTGTCAAGCCAATTACAGCTAAGCTTCAAAAACATGACCTGGATATCTATCATATTTACAGAATGATAGACCAAACACTTAAGCAAATAATTACATTGAAAAATGATATAAATGAGGAAGTTAGTGTATGGTTTGATGATACAATGCAACTGGTAACACTGGTTGGAACTAATATTTTGGCACCCAGAGCACCAAAATCTATCAAGCAAATCCATCATTCAAATACACCAAGCATTTCTGTCAATGAATATTACCCGAGAAATGTTGCCATCCCTTTCTGTGACCATTTATCTAAAGAGATGAAACATAGATTTAACATAGAAAATAGACTGCTGGAGAAATTCTTGCTCTGTTTCCTTAAGTAATTGTAGATACCAAGGACAGTCTTTTGTAGTAGATATTGGATAGGCTTATGTTCTGGGAGCAAGATTTGCCTTAGCCATCATCACTACAAGAAATAAAGGAATAGAAGAGATATAGGAAAGGGAAGGACATCAAACATAATTTACTAATATGATACTGTCTTCAACATGCAGGTGATGATGTTTTCCCAAATTTCAGAACATTAGTCCGGCTTGGATGTACTCTTCCTTTTGGCAGATGTGAGGCTGAATGTTCTTTTTCATGCCTACATAGAATCAAGACGTTGTTAAGAAGCAGCATGGGTGAAGAACGACTTCCTAGATTCACTTTATTAAGCATGAATAATGTGATGAATGCTGAGTTAGTATTAGTATACCAAATGTTTATTAATAAGCACAAATGCAGGTTATTCTTTGGGTGTTTTTTTTGTGTATATATATGTATAATGTAAATAAGATTCACAAAAACAGTGTGTTAAAATCTATGACAGATCTTTACAAATATTAATTTGATTTTCACTCATCATTAATGGAATAACGTCTTAATTCATGTGATTTTGTGCTCAAATATGTTACAGTGTACATATTTTCTTTTGTTTAATAAATCATTTGGTTAAATAAATGTAAAATGCTTTGATATTTTTGTTTTATTAATAACATGAAGATCACTAACTTTGTGACAAACTAAATAAAAATGGTGACTGGTAATTTTACTATCTTATGATAGCAATTATAAGTTAACAAATTTTGGACCCCCCTTAGGAAAATCCTGGATTCACCCCTGACTAACCATTAATGATGAAAATAAATTTACACAAAAGTTTTATACATTTACAAGACAGTAAACTAAGATTATTTAAAAGTTAAGAAAATTTGAATTGCAATGAAACATTACTGTAAATAAATTTTTTTATGATAGTGTTGATACAAGTATAACGTTTATTACAAATTGTGTTTTTAAGTCTGATACTTCTAATTACAAAAATAATAATGAAACTGAGTTTGGTATATTCATGTTTAATTTGTAACTAAAATTAATATAACTTACTCTGCTCTTGTTCAAAAAGTCCAGTTGTCATGTAGGATAAGTTCTTAAAGTATTAGACAGCCCAGGGCCATGTTTCTCAGAAGAACCTGTATTTTAGCAACAAGGAGCAGTTGGTACTTATATAAAAGTTATAATTTTCCTATATTGAAAATATATTTCTGACAGGTACTTTCCTCCTTTCACATAAATAGCTATTCTTGTTCAGTGCTGCTCTCTATATGCAAACACTTTTTTCCACATTCCACAAGCATTGAACTCCTACGTACCTTACAATCAAATGCATCTCATATGCAAATTATTATGTGACAACCCTCCAACAATAAGAGTGTGACACATTCTCCTGATGCATGTGACTCCCTCTTTTCAAATTTACCAAACTATCACTTTGTGTTTTTGCAGAAATTGGAAGCACAGGTTTCCAGTGGGGAGGAAGGATGGGAAGTGTGAACAGAGATAAGTACCTATCAGAAATATATTTTCAGTATAATAAATTATAACTTCCAATATGGTACATTACCTTCACTCACATAAATAGCTAGAATCCCACATTGAATAGGTGGAGGGACAGGTGCAAGGAAAAGAAAGAAGCATCCTTCAAAAGTGTCCAAGGACATCCTAAAAGAGTAGATCCCCACAGTAGAGGATCATATGTGAGAGACCGCACCACTTCTGTACCAGGT
>NW_013665706.1:52266-64784 GCF_000517525.1 Limulus polyphemus | reverse complement strand
TTCACTCACATAAATAGCTAGAATCCCACATTGAATAGGTGGAGGGACAGGTGCAAGGAAAAGAAAGAAGCATCCTTCAAAAGTGTCCAAAGGACATCCTAAAAGAGTAGATCCCCACAGTAGAGGATCATATGTGAGAGACCGCACCACTTCTGTACCAGGTATGCTCTTCCCCCAGTGTGGAAAAAGATGTGTCGCAGACATGGGCAGAAATTTGTAGGAGCACATCCAAAAGGGAGAGAACAATAGTTGGATAGGGATCCAAACCACAAGATATTGGAATCTCAATTCCTTAGAGTACATCACTGCGGGTGAGAGTAAAAGGATGTGCCTCCAGCAGTAGAGTGGCTAGTGTGCAACAAACTGTATATGGCAAGTCAACTACATCCAAAACCCAGGCTACCAGGAACTGACATCCAAAACACAGGCCACCAGGAATCGACTTCCATGTGGGCGTAGGAAATAGGATCATACCGTCTTCACCTCAAGTTCAGCAGACCGGAAGGATTCTTGTACCCTCTGATCTATGAACAGGACACATGACAGCAACTTGAGAAATTGATTGACCAATCTGGGAACCTGACTTCCAGTATTGTAAAGATGTCTTTGTAATGTAAACCATCACACTCAAAAACAAATTGATAAAAACCGCTCTTGTGCAATACCATCCATGGTATAATAAAATCATCGAGGGAGTGTGTCAGAGGAAGAATCATATTGATCTCAAAGTGCCTCCATTGTGACCCACAACATGGATGACGGAACAAGAGTATAATTGAGTGAAGAAATAGAAACACCTGTAATACATGTGTCAGGACTTATGTTGATTGGTTCAGCTCTAAATCCAAAACATGGCCATTAAGAAACCGACATCCATGTAGGGGGTAGGATGAAGGACACCACCTGAAGAGATGAACTGCAATTTTGATGGCTGACTCCAATTATACATAGTAGAGGACACCAGCAGAACACCCCCACACTACTCTCAACTGAATGGTTTTATAATTATATGTATATTTTATCATTATCACATTCAGGAGGATGCCTCCATAGTCCACTACCCCAGTGGCTTGGAACTGGAAAGTGGTAAGGACTCCCATACTCCACTGGAAGAAAAGGGGGAGAGTCCGGAGGAGCGACAACACCTGAAACAGTGCAACGGGTGACAACAAAAACCCTATTTTGAAAAGCAGACCACACCTGATTTATTGAATCTAAGGCATGGTAAGGATGGGCAGCTATCCCCTTCTGCTTTACCCATGTAGTCTATGGGTGAGTATGGTCTGGGATGGGCATATTAATAAAGCAAATATTTTGCAAGGGCAAATCTACAAGCGATCTTTTTGAACACCCTATCTCAGCAGTGTGCATTTAGTGGCCATGGAAATTATAATTGTTAAGTCATCATGGCTTTACATGGCTTGACTATTTTTAAGTATGCCTGGTCAGGCACCAGTCATTACAGAGTGGAGTCCAAACAGTCTAAAAAAAGAAAAAGGGAAAAAACCCTGAAAATGAAGAGATATAGATATAAAAGATACCTTACCCAGTCACAGACTCACTGAAGTCTGAAGAATGGCTACAGATGGGGACAATAACCCAAAGATCAAAATACAATGATCTGATGCAGATAGTAAGATATGAACGTAGGTGGAGTACTCCACATGCCCGAATGAAGAACTTCCTCCGAGGAACAACAAAAATGAAACACCAGGGAAAGGGTAAGGTGCTTGATCTGATGATAAGACACCTGGAGCAAAGCATGGGAAGACAATAAGGAAGAATAAACCAATCGAATTATAAGCCAAACCCAACTGGTCAGGGTGGAAGGAGAAGTCACATACAGAGGATGTCAAGGAATGAATAGGCAAGAATGGGTAGGAAGCCATGTGGGCAACATAATAACCAAGAGCATAAACAGGACATAGTAGCATATCTGGATCTGACCGAGGATAAAAGTGGAAAAAGGAATGGAAATCAGTGAGAAGGAGGAATTACCCTCCCGAGCTGCTGAAGGTTTGGTAAGGAAAGATTGATACGGATAAAGGAGAATATATAGAGAATGATATAGAGTACTTGAAACATTGATGGCAAATAAATCTGACCTATGACATCCACAGGCTAAGAGGAGGAGGAAATAAGTCTTATGGGATAAGTGGAAAAATCAAGCACAAGGGCAGTGGTTCAAACGGAGGCAAAGTGAGGCATTGAAGAACCACATTAACATTCTAATCCGGAAGGACAGCACACTGAGGTGGACAACTAATCTGGATGGAGAAGTAAAGCTTTATGGTACCAAGAAAACCAAAAAGTGTGGGATAAGGCAGCCTGATAACCCATGATCAAGGAAACAACAGAAGACCCCTGATCAAAGAACCAAGTAAGGAAATATGTAATATGAGGAAATGTGAGTCTAGTGGGTGAAAACCCCTGACCCAAAGACCAACAGTGGAAAATGTTACATTTACATTGATAAACATCCCTAGAGGAATGGCAAATGGAAGAAGCTAACCTTTGGGGCAAACCAGATCTCCTTACCAGTGATTGGATAAAATCCAGGTGTGAAGACAAAGGATAGAAAGGGCTGGATGAAATGCTGGTGACTGAGGTTGACTGAAAAGGGATAGAGTAAGAGGAAGATGTAACAGAGGAGCAGCTGTGGGAAAACGTAGTTGTGCTGGACAGTAAGGAGTGATCAGAAGGACTTGACATGGAATAGCATGGCATGAAGAAGACAGATGGGAGGATAAACATACAGGTATTTGTTGGTCCAATCTTGACTGAAAACATCAACAGCTAGAGTAAGAGGATGAGGAACCAAAGACCAAAACAAAGGTAATTTGGTACTGAGAGATGTGGCAAACACATACAGGTGAGGAGTACCCCACTAAAGGCATAGCCACTGGAAAACAAGAAGATTGAGAGACCACTCCATCAGATAAATTTTACCTGGATGGGAAAGCTGATCCACATCAAGATTGAATGCAATAATATGAATACCGAGTGCTAACCACAAAGGGAGCAAGAATGGGTGCCACCTTGGTGATTGAGATGGTAGGCCAAGGCAAACTGCTCCAAAGTCTGTGGAGGGTGAGGCATGCTGACACCATTAACCATGAAAGAAACAAAATACTCAGCATGAACCCTAATATCTGGGAAAGGGGGGAAAAACCAAATACTGAGAGGAGGAGGTATCCTGTAACAAAGAAGGATGGGGATCATACGAAATCAGGAGAAATGGACAAAATAGAACATACCTAAGAAATCATGTCTAAAAAAGGCACATCAGGCCTAGCTGATTCCACAGTAGGGTATAGGAAGACACAGCAAAATCAGATGTCAGAAAAAGGCTGTCAAAACTCTTGTCAACCCAAATAGGTTTAGCATGTTCAGGAGGAATATGGACAAGATCAGGAGAAGCAGATTGACTTGTATAACAATCAATCTTACAGCAGATGATAGCTGATAAGTCCAAAGATGAGTTACCCCACCAGTAGCCTGTGTGAGTGTGCTAGTAGAAGCTATGATATCCAAAGTGGTAACTTGAACTTCGGAATTCACTGTGTAAAGTTGAAAATCAAACACAAGTGTTTGATGAAAAAAAATAAAAATAAAACTGGGAAAATAAGTTGTCTGAAAAGTCATTAACTGTTGAAGAAAAAAACCAAAAAATCCACTTCAGAATAATAACTAGAAAAAAATCACGAAGTTGATTAAATTTGAAGAGCATAAAAAAAAGTATTGACATGAGTACCACCAAACAAAAAGTGATAGTTCAGTAGAATCAAATAGAGGGAGTTACATGCATCAGGAGAGTGTATCACATTCTTATTTGTGGAGGGTTGTCACACAATGATTTGTACACGAGATGCATTTGTATCAATCGATTGTAAGGTACATACGTGTGGAAGCTCAAGGCTTGGGGCAAGTGAATTTTTTTGTGCATATAGAGGGCAGCACTGAACAAGAATAGCTATTTATATGAGTGGAGGTAAAGTACTGTATCAGAATGAAATTGTATAGTCACTTAATATAGATGACTGTTCTTGAGAAATTTCTTACATATATATATTCAAAACAAGCTTAATCACAGTGGAAAACAGTATCATTTGCTGTCATAAGCCAATTAAAGGTAAGTCAGCATGAGCTCTTTTGCTAAATCACTTTTCTATTTTGTAAGCTAAATCTTTCATTCACATTTTGGCTAAAGACTAAAAGACTTAAACACTGGTATTGTTCATTCTTTGATCTGTTCTGTATAAAAGAACATTTTTTTACGTGCATGGTGATTTAATAAACTTTTATGTACAGATGGTACAAGAATAAGTTCATTGTCTATATTTTCTCAAACTTAGCAGTATTTCATATGAACAAGCATTTTTCCATGTCAAATCAAATGTTCATACAGTGGGTTGAGTATGTCATATCAAAAATGGTTTTGGAACTTCACCATGTCATTACAGTCCACATATTAGCACATCTGGTCATGCACTATCTGATGACTGTGCATCTTTACAATAGCCCAGCAGCATAGTTCACATTGCACAACATTTCTTCATGAGGCTTCTTCCAAAGGACGGTACTCCTCCCTGCTTGCTTTCAGTATAATTTCAACAGTCTGATCACACAAAATCCCATAGTAATGTGACCAGTATATCTTTGTATGGAATAGTATGAATAACCATTTCATTTTCCAGTTACTTGAGATATGTGATGGATGAAAAGACATGTTGTGGAAGTAACTTGTGTACACATGACCATTTTCACTTTTCCAGACAGAGATCCTTTTCTATTTATTATGTTCTATACTGGGGTACGTGGAAAGCCTTTGTCACTGTCCTGTGCCTGTGTTCATAGATTCCACCTATTACAAGCCACCACATTTTTCCAATGCTTTTAATTATAAAGGATATCCCTATCTTGGACATTCTAATTCCCAACCTGATTACATCTTTATTCTCTGTGTATATGAATATTTTGCATCAGAAAGGGTTATTACATACCTTTCCCAAAAGCAATCAATTTTTGGTAGACTCACACTACCTAAAAACTACTAAACAATGTCAAAATATAGTTCTGATACATGTTGTTTCATCAAGAATTTATATCATTGTGTTTTTCACATGATTTGCTGACTTACATGTTCAAAATTGTTTTAATGTAATGTATTCAACCACATGTAGAACACTTACTTTGATGTTTCATGCATTACTGAAATATCTTTAATTGTACTAGCAACAAAATGTCCAACTAATTGTTGAATCACTGAATTCACTTCAAACATACCAAATGATTATGAATTGTAACAGATATTTTGTACAAAACAGCTGGTTAACACATTTCAGTTTAAACTATGGAATTTTAATGTAAAACATTACAATTATGAAATTTCAATCAAAGGTCAAGATATTAAAATGATGATGATACATGACAGAACTTCCAAGGTATGCAGTAAATATTATGTTTAGAAGTAACTTCAAAAAATTAACATTATCCATGTCCCTAGACATAAAAAACAGGTTTTAATCCACCACTGAATTTCCTTTTACAAAAAGGAACATATGCAATTATATTTTGACAAAATTACCTTTGATGAGTATTGTTTTGAATCCCAGATTAGCCACCACATATGACCAATGTGCAATTTCTAAATTTTGAATATTTGCTAGACTTTTTACTTAGGCTTCTAAATGCAACAAATGTAATATATGAATTACTTAAACTTACCACTAGATGGAGCAAGTGGTGTAACCTTGTGATGATTTGGAGTGATGTCACACAACTCAATCTGCTGAGGTGGTCGAAGTTGAATTTCTGTACTTAAATTTGAAAGGTTTAATCTCGTTGTTAAAGATCTTGGGTTGTTGTAACGCTGTCTTGTTTTTTGAATATAGCTATCTAAAAAATATATGGACAAAAAGTCTAATATCACATTGTAAAAGTATGCGAGTTTCAAAAATTTTGATAATTGCCAATCCTTTTAACTGTGTATATCTTGGAGTTTGAATTACTTTTCTTTAAAAAGTACAGAAACCCTGGCTAAAGCCTTTGCATTACAATGTTTAACTTCTATTAAAAACAAAACAAGAACAGGTATAAGACAACATTCTTGTGCTTGAATTTATGTACATTTACAAATTTACTTCTAATGTTTCTTCTAACAATAGCTAATCTTCTGTCTTTGTCATAGGTATGTGATTGTTTACTATGTGTATTTTGTTTATTACAGCCACATATATTATTGTAATGTGAATCAAAAACGGATTCTTTTGATAGTTCTGCTGGCGAGATATCACAATAATGTTTAGCCCAATAATTTTCTTCCACACTCTCATCTGCATATTAGTGTATATGCCACTGTATACATAATTATTTAAACAGAAGTTTAGAAGTCATGATTTTCTTTAATTTTCATACTTGATTGTGGCTCAAAATCTGAAAACAGCATCAGTGAAAAGTAATCTGATATTTCGTTAGTAAATTGGTTAAAATCAAGAAAAAACTCCAGTACTAACTGCCATTATCTTTCCTACAGTAGTCCTACACTTATTTTCTTTTTTTAATGAAATATCGGTGACATTATTTTAAAGTAACTTGTATTTAATGACACAATATTTTGTCTAACTCTTCATGAAAAATATCAATACTGTGGTAATTTTCTTAACCATTTATCTGACCAAAATTAATGAAAACTTAACTGAAACATTTTATTTTTTTTATTTTTACAGGTTAAACAAAGAAACAATTATAATTTTTGCATTACAGTGTATTTTAGAAACTCAGTCTCAATCGACCCTATGTAAGAAATTTATGTAAATTTAAGAAAAGTTTTATATTTTACAATATGTTCACATACATAGCTAATAAAGATCAATGAAAATTGAAATAAGTAATAAAAATGTAAAGAAATAATGCCTTACCAAATTCTATAAAAGTATATGGACGGACACAGTTGCTGATTTGACGAGTGTCATAAATTGTGATGAACTCTTTCTGTATCTCATCTAAAAAACTGAATGCTAGGACTGGTGGGTATGATGGATCACAAAGTGCCATAAATGAAACACCCA
This sequence comes from Limulus polyphemus, assembly GCF_000517525.1. Classification (NCBI taxonomy): domain Eukaryota; kingdom Metazoa; phylum Arthropoda; class Merostomata; order Xiphosura; family Limulidae; genus Limulus; species Limulus polyphemus. Next base: position 57,714 of record NW_013665706.1, on the reverse strand, counting down.
AGGAAGTAATGAAGCTAGAATTTCAACAAAATCAAATATTAAAAATGGAGAAAATGTTTCATATCACACAAAACTGTCATCTCATTTAAATCTAGTAAACCTTTTATCACATTTTATAATTAAATTTTAACTGGTTTGGGTGAATTAGCTAACATTATCAAGCTTGACAAAATAAAGTTTCAAAATCTGAATATTTAGCCATAAACATCTTGTAATATACTATTTAAAAGAACATTCAGAAAGGTATTGATTAAAACTTACTTTATTCAAACCAAAAGAATTTAAAAAAAACAATCAAAAGAATCAACAGAAGCTTAGATCAATAATGTACAAAACTATTTTCAATCTAACTGTCATTTCACATCATAATTTGAAGCTTTAAAAATATTTGTAAAATTCATTGAACATGATATTTTGCTCCTTTGAATTTCTTTTGCATATGTAACATCTTAGTATTGTTTTTTTCTACTAAAACATTTGCTAAGTTACAGTTTTGAAAATGTTTTTAATTTCATATTATCTTCTTTTACTTAAAGTTGGTAATTTGTACTCTGGGATCTTTTATAGTGTGTGCTTTCCCATTTAAGATAATCATTTGCTCTTGAGAAAAAGAAAACTCCAGTTCTCATGTTATTAGCCTATTCAAACTTGTATATCTTTTCTATTATTGTAAAAAAACTGATAACAAATAAAAATAACGCATTAAATTTTAAAAAAATGTTTCAATGCTTTATCTTAACTCTAAAATCATGAATCAATTGTACAGAAATTGCAAAATTTCGGTGCAACTTTGAAATAGAGAAAATCTGATAGACCAATTTTTCATACATAATTTTAGGCTTCAAGCTCCTGCTTTAAAATGGATCATCCAAATGAACAGATATTAGAGAGTCTGAGAGGGTTTCTTGCATCCCCCAACCACCACCTGAGAAGTTAAAGACTGACACTTTCCACTGATTTTTTCTGGTCATTCCGTTGGCAAGTTATTAATAAGAAATCTGAATAACAAACACTTTCTGCTACCATCAACAAACATTTTTTCCTTCATTTGCCAAGGCTAGAGAGAAAGATGGAATATTTTATACTAACACAGATGAAATGGGCTCCTTTAGATACTTGTGGTGGGTTTAAATCTTTCATATTTTAGAAGAAGAAGTCCTTATGGCTATTTTCAACATTGTTAAGACAACTGCTTGATAGCAAGTGATTTAAGGATTTTTTGGTAAAAATCAGCAATAATTATAGTGAACTGAATGCCATAAAAAAGTATAACATACATTAGCTTCCTAATCAGGCAATGAAAACTTCCAGTACTGATGTTAATTGGTGTGATTGATAACCAAATCAGGTAACGGAGAAATTTAAATTATAAGAACATGTGCTTCATTAAAGGAAAAGTTCCAAGGCTTAAATATTAGAGAAGAAAAATTTGCTTTTCATATTATCATTGGAAAACAGATATTATTGATATGAAACAGTCAGCAGTATTTTTCTGGAGGCAAAAACACAATTGTTAAGGATTGGGTGAGATATTACATATCACATTTGGGAATAATTCAAAGGTAAAGAAGTGGTGATTTATCCTTCATGATTGAAGAGGACCATCTTCATTGTCATCCATTGATTGTGTGTGTTTGGAGGTGACTGATTCGCCTGATCTTGACTTGAATATGTCTGGTGCAATAAGGGAAAGACAGCAGAAAGTAAAGAAATCACAAAATGAAACTCAAGCCCTGGAAAGCGAATGTTTATGCTAGAACACTATACTAAGGGTGTGCCAAGTCTGAGAAATTAGTAAGAAATCATAATATTTTGCACAAAATTGTTTGTTTTAGAGCAGAGTCATGTTTGGCTAGCTACCGTGTCCATCGTAGGGAATCAAACCCTGGATTTTAGCAGGGATTTACCGATTTTGCACCAATATATGTGCAAAATAGTTGAGCCAAAGTTAGAATTACATATTATAGTTATGGTTCCACATGGAAAACTACCAACATCCTGACTGCCGGCTATAAAGACTGATGTCATGGGTAGCAGGAGTGGAAGTCAAAAGTTTCAGAGCTCAGAGATGCAGTCCAGTTTGAGTCCACCACTTGATCCATAATTTCTGTGACAAGTGCAACATGGAAACTCCACCACGCTAGCTTTGTTTAAGTTAAATTGACGTTTTGCTTAGACTAGTGATGTAAAATCCCTAATACATCTATAGAATAATTAAGAATTGAAGTGAATGATCAGAGTGGAAGTCAAAAGTTTCAGAGCTCAGAGATGCAGTCCAGTTTGAATCCACCACTTGATCCAGAATTTCTGTGACAAGTGCAACATGGAAATTCCACAACACTAGCTTTGTGTAAGTTAAATTGACGTTTTGCTTAGACTAGTGATGTAAAATCCCTAATACATCTATAGAATAATTAAGACTTGAAGTGAATGATCAGTTCTTAACTGTTGTAGAAACCCTAATGAGTATCTTGGAGGAATTATTAAAATATTACCTAAACTGTTGTGAGTAATTTACATGTATTAAATGTACATGTGACATATGCGTTACAAATAAATATATGATTTATTTCTTTTCAATGTCATGGTGATATTCTTTGTATTTTTACATAAACCTTAAGTTCATGATTTGTGAGCCTTACCCACAACTGCCTGGAAATAAATAAGTTTGTTTGTAATGAGTGGAAGTCAAACCCATGACTCACAACACATCCACCTGTTACATTAAAGATGGCCCAGACCCCCTTCTGATACTGAAATACAAGCATAATTAATCCCAGAAAATGATGAAATATAATATTTCTACCACTTGCATCTCTATATTTCTATAAATTTTTTTACTGTTAATTTGATTTACTTTTCCATTGGAAACGATGAAGAAGTATCTGATCCTTAGACCTCATCATCCTCCTGAATTGACCCCTGCAAAATGTTGTTTTGGTATTCATGAAGTTTCCCTAAGCAAGGCTATTTTTGCTCTGAATAATTCCATTTTGACCTTGATCTGCATGTGAGAATGGCTTTCAACATGTTCATGTCATCTAAGATAATCTGTGCACTTAGAAGAAACAACAACAAATGTTTTTCAACCACTACTTATGACTTTCACTGGTTGAGGCATCATCAATCATATCTAAGTCTGTCAATCACTGAACAATTGAAGACAATGAATGTGGTTGTAACAAGAGCAATATCTTATTCTTACTATTCCTCCTGCTTTGCAATTTCTTTGTCCTCTTTTGATTGGATCCCAACACCTTTGAACAAACACTTTCTGATCACTTTAACTTCAAGAGTAACTGTACTGTGACTGCATCCATAACTTGTGCCTTCCAACCTTGCACTCGCAACTGATACTGGAGTAAATATGATTTTCAGACATTCTCTCAGTGTATATTGACTAGTTTAGCACTGAAAATAGGTCTTCAATTTTTAAACTACTTTGCAAAAGGCAATAAACCTTCCATCAAACCTTGAGACAAATAGGAGTAAGAACTCATTTAGAAAAAAAAAAAACTATATTTCTCTGTAAAAAAGTGAACTTATGAACACAAAGTTGTACTGTTTGAAATCTCTAATACTATTATTGCAAAGTAATTTTAATGGCTTTTGTTGTTTTCTGGATATTGTGATGTCCAAAACAGCCACTAATATCTAAGCAATTGACTACTGTTTTAAAGGTTAAGAAGAAGAAAAAACTGACAGAAAAGTCTTGAAAAATGATTACAATTCAAATTTTTATTTAAAAATTTAAGGTTATATTTCATTTTTATGCTAAACCTTAAAGTATCTATCAATACTTATTATTTAAAAAAATATTAAAAATCCTTTCTTTTAGGCTACAAAGACTTCTGGTGTACTTGTACATTTATGTAACTTTTTTAAGTATGCAATGTTTTGCTATAGGTCAACAACTATACAATTGATAATCTACACTTCTGAGGTGATCAGAACTTTTAAAGTTACATATTTGTTTCCTTTTTAGAGTGTATCACCTTAAGTTAGGTATTCAAATAGTATCACCCTATGTACCATTCACTAGAATGTGCATGTACAAAGATATATCACTGACTAGATTTATTATGGGGATAATTTTCTTTTTAATTTCTTCAGTAAATATGAAATATAAACTACTTGTTTATTTATATATAAATTAGTCTTAACAAACCATAAAACAGTCCATATTTTGAACACTTAAAATGTACTTTCTCACTACACTATCTTAAAATTTTCATATGTATTATGATATATTAAAACATTTTTTTCTTTACACAAAACAATCTTAAAAATTTCATTCCTGGGGAGAGCACCAACTTCAAGTAATAATTTACAATTCATTAAACTAAACATTTTGTTACTGTGTTTTAAATGACATGAAGTAAATTGCAACAGATAATTGTGATAACTTACTGGACGACATGTGGATTCAACTTTAAAGAACATCTGTCATCCAGTTTCCCCACCTGGCGTGCTAAGGTTTTCATGTGTCGTCTTGCTTCCTGAACTTCTCTGTGTAACTGTCCTCCAAGGTCTGTTGATGCTGTCAACGCCAGACCATCATGAGCTCGTACAATCATTGCAAAAAGAATCATTTTTTTTTAATTCTCTTGGGACAAATGGTGACTAGTGTGACATCACAAGTATTTCTGTAGCATAGCAATTCTTCTTTTATAAAAACCTGTTTAGTGAACAGGTAAAACTTAAATGATTCAGACCGTATATTCCTTTTGGCAAAAAATAATAATAACACACAGAAAACAACAATATCGTAAAACTTACAATAAACAAAGTACAATTTTAACAAAAATCAATATAAATATTTACAACATGTATACCTCACAATCATTAAATTATTCTTAACTCTATGCATACAGGCTCAGTCAATTTGACTGACTTGACAAGCATGAAACTATACATACTATAACTGAATGTAATGAGTGCATGTTCACACAATTTGACAAGCTTTTAAAGTCTGTTGCACTAAAAAAAAATCAGATTATTTAATAAGATATTTTTACTAAAAGCTTACAAATTTACGAAGCCTTTACTGAGTAAAGTACTGAGTGAAAGGTGTTTTCACACTAAGTTTAAAAATACTTTTTTTTCAGCTTTCAGTTTTCATATTTCATTTGTAAAACCTCTAGAACCTCCTAAATAAAGCTTTTCTCTATGATAACTGTCATGAAATTATCAATATACAGTGAAATGAAAAATGTGAAATAAAATCAAAAATATATATTTTCTAAAGTGATTGCAGATTTCAACAGAGAATTACAATTATTTATCCTGAAGCCTCAGCTATTATTTTTTTTTTCAATTTATAGCTGTAAAGCACACTTTAAACCCTCTCACAGAACATGAAAATATTACAGCTGGACAGCTTAATGTAAACAAACAATCTAGATACAATAACACCAATACATAGCACCATAAATTTACCCCATAACA
>NW_013665706.1:51400-52163 GCF_000517525.1 Limulus polyphemus | reverse complement strand
AGGGTGATAAACTGAATTTTACTCTTTCTAGTGGTTATAAAAACTTCCATTAAATAAGAACTATATAGGTTAAAAACTAAACTAAAACTATAATAAGATGGAAGTAACTTTTTGATGGGTTGGATAAACTTATCAATATTTCAGCAAATCAAGAACATGGGAGGTTCAAATTTTATTTTGCTGGCTTGCCACTCTGAAAAGCCATAAAATGGATGAAATAAAAATAAGTAATTATATTGGTAACATTCATCCTACAATTCTACAGATGGAGAATACCACCTTCATATAAAATACTGAAGCATAGTATTTAGATTTAGATATTAAGATAATTAATAATTAAAGCAATATTAATATTTATTCCTCTCCAAATATTAGTGTACCAACAAATGCCATATCAAGTATTATATTTTCACAGACTCTTACATATTGTAAAATTTGTAGCAATGTACAATTCTTGATATCTAATAATAAATATGTTAGTATTAAAACTGATTTTTAATGCCTTTGATGAAAAAAAAACATTAATTGAATATTTTAAATAATTTCATAATAAATATAAAAATTGTTTACATAAATTTTAAAATTGTGATATCAATTATAATATATATACAATAAAAATTGTCTCAAATTTATTAGAGGAGAAATAATTAGAATTATTTAGACAAATTATCAAAGGTAGCTTTACAATACGTTCTATAACCTAGTTACCCATGTATACTATCTTATGAAAAATGAAAGAGATTTAATGCTAAATAAAAAAGCT
>NW_013665706.1:42528-50494 GCF_000517525.1 Limulus polyphemus | reverse complement strand
TTTATTAGAGGAGAAATAATTAGAATTATTCAGACAATTTTATCAGAGGTAGCTTTAGAATACATTCTATAACCTAGTTACCCATGTATACTATCTTATGAAAAATGAAAAAGATTAATGCTAAATAAAAAAGCTATGTAGGGCTGGCTACTGAACTTGAAAAAAGGAACCAAACAAGATAGGGATATATCACTTGATCGGTTAATGATTACATAGCAGACTAAGCTGTCTTGACTTCACACGAAAAATGAAATCACTATATTATTGGCTTCCGCTTTGGCAAACCAAATAGAACCAGAATTTCTAATCATAAAATAGTCATGTTTTATAGGGCCTAATTCTTTACAGTAGGTGTCTGTGACTTCTTGGTGATAAATTTCAACAATGAACAGACAGCAAACAATCCATTTGGTTTAGAATAATATATTCAAAACAAGTCAAACGTATGTACAAAACTTCGTTACACTATTGGTTATCCCAGTGGTGTCCAGAGCTTTAAATAATTGTCTCTTTTTCATCAAAGTCCACACAGGCAGGTTCAATTACTTTAGAACAGAATTTGACAAGTTGAATTATTATCCTCAATCTCTGTTATAACAATATAAGCTGTAATTATTTCACTTAAAAAAAAATTGCCACTATGTGCTCTTTATGGTTAAACTGACAATCACGCAGTTTAACTTCACTTTTACTTTCATTAACTCACACAGAAAATAAAATCCCTACATTACTGGTTTTCTCACTGGCAAACCAATGGGAAATTTCCAATCATACTTGCTCTCTGTATCTGCATGTATTTATAACATGCGACAGAAAAATCTAGAAACATCTAGCCCTCTAATAACAATATGACATTAATGAAAAAAATGTAGTAGCTTTAGCAAGATGATGTTAACAATATTACAAAAGCCTAGTACAACAATTAAAGTACATACACAATGTATGACTCGTACACAGATACATAACGAAACTTGTCATACTGTATTCTAATTATTATCTTTCTTACTATTTGTTTTATTTCATTTATATATCTATATTTCTTGAGCAACCACCTTCCCACTTTTGACTGCAGACAGCGAATTGGTTTTGAATTTCGGGCAAAGCTACACGATGGCTATCTGCACTAGCTGTTCCTAATTTAGCAGTGAAAGACTCGAGGGAAGGCAGCTAGTCATCACCACCCACCACCAACTCTTGGGCTACTCTTTTAACAACAAATAGTGGTATTGACCATCACATTATGATGCCCACACAACTGAAAGGGCGAGCATGTTTGGTGGGACAGGGATTCAAAACTGCGACCCTTAGATTGTGAGTCAAGCATGCGGACAGTGAAAGGTGATAAAAATGAGGGATGTTGTGGGCTTGAGCATCCACATCTACTCCTTTTCTTTTTTTTTCTTAAGCATGTGAGGCTGGTGAAGTTGAGGTTGAACTGGATAGATGGTATACACCCATGCAATTTGGGGCTTACTCCCACTCATACCTCAAAAAACCAGGGCACATTAGATGATAATCAAACCTATGATGTGTGTCAAGATGTTGGATATTTGTGTTGTGGCTGTTTTTTCAAGTATATTTTTCTTTTATTTATTTATTTTTTTCCGTCTTTATAAAATTACATATACAAGAAAGTTGAAATTAAAAGCAAAGATTGAAAACATATTTAAATATTTCTTTCTGAAATCAAGAAATTAAAGCTTAGATAATATGAAAATTTATTTACAAATTACACTTTGATGCCAAGTTCATTGAGATGTATTAATAATAAAGTTAATTAAATTTTTAATTTAACTCTGTAAAAAGGTTATGAGAAGTGCACTTTGATTCACATGTACACATAGGGCTAACTACTACTAGAACTATAATACTTTGTCAAGTTTATTCCTCTTTAAATAATAAATATTATAAGCATTAATGTCATTATGGGAACAAAATCTCTTACTGGTTTAATATTTTCTTTTTTATAACAGATGTCATTGTCATTAAGTTATGTAAAGCTCTTTTTATAACAAAACTTGAAACCAGAGCTATAGAAAACAAAGATGTTAAGGAAAGCAATTATTACAATAACGACTAGATAATGTATAGTTAGGATAAAAGTACGAAAGAATAAAGAATTTCACTAAAAATTGAAAAAGTAACTTAAATTTTGTTGTCATTTAGTTAAAAATCATAAATCCTGAAATAACTGCTTTTAGCTAAAAATGCACTCCATAAAAAAATATAATTATGTCAACTGGAATTTGATTAAAACCTTTTTAAAATGTTCATTTTTATTTACACAATGCACATTTTTATATAAAAGACAACTTAGAACACCAAGTATTTCCAATACAATATTAGCTGTAGACTCAATACACAACAAAACCAAAAAGCCATTACACAAACTATCAAGTAACTACTGTGTTACCAGATTAATATTTTGAATACAATTTGAAACCATAAGACTTAGCTGCAGTTCATTCCAAAATCAATAACATTTGATAAAAATTACACTTTAAATTAATTTTGTCCTCCAACATTTGATTTCAAGTATCAAATTTGAGCATGGTGTTCAATTTGAACTTGATATTTTGTAAGAAGGAAGTTTTGCACAATCGTAAAATCCAAAAATATTACTTAACTAATGAAGTGTTAGTAACACCCTTTCGCTTTCTCCCATCTGACCACTACAATCCAGTTAACTACTATGTTTCCAACCACTATCAAAGTGATTTTATTAGCTTATCATTTGTGTGGCACATAATAAAAATCTTTTTGGAAAGCCTAAGTACACAGTTGCTAGATTTATGTTGGCTTTGTTTTATATATCACTAAATTATTTTGTAAATAATTTGACACTTAACTTAATTAGTTGATATTTTTTTTATTCTTACTTCACTTTACTGCTTCTTATTCTTTTAAAGTATATTTGGAGTCCAGTTGAACTGGCATATTGTTACCAGTGGAGTACCTCAGAGGTCAGTGTTTGGGTCTTTGCTTTTTCTTATATGCATTAATTATAATGATAGGGATATATTAGTAAAGTCTGCTGATGACATTAAACTCTTTAGTATTTCCAGCTGTACTGAGGATTTTGAGATACTACAGAATGACTTGGATCAATTGGTAAGTTTGACAATTATTTGGGTTATCTTAATTTGGATCCCATGTTTAATATACCAGTGAACCCATTCAATAGCCTGAATGAAGAAAAGGATATTGGCATAGTGGTGGATAATCACTCAAATAATTGAAGCAATGCTCTTTTGCTAGTAGTAATGCTAATAAAATTTTATGATCTATTTACAGACATGTTGATTACAAGCAAAGATATGGAAGAAAAAGACAGGCTAGGTTCTAGTTAAGATTGTGTGATTTTTGTAACAGGGTGATAGATTTATGCAATGAATTGGTAATATCAGTAGTTGAAGCCAGCAATTTACAAGATTTTAAAGGGATTTCCAATTTGTATCACCTGATTCCCCAAACAAAGAGTTGTTGGACAAAAAGTTTATTTTAATTTTTTTATCTCTTTTTTAATAAAACTTGGATATTACTGTATCATCCTGCTATATAACTAAAATCACATTGCTGCACTGCAATACATACTTCACTACTCGGAAAAAGCTATTTACAATTCATTCAGAGTTTCTCACATCACAATGCGTTTTAAGCCAAGCAGTACATACAAATCTCATAAACTACAAGAAACTAGGAAATACAGTACATAAGTGCAGATAAGGAACTATTAGAGAGAAGGAAAACAAAAGGGATAGAGAAGGATGTGAATGATTGAATTAGGGTGATTATAGTTATAAGTGATTCTTTGACAAGGCATGTGGATAGAATAGTCTGTGGAGTAAATAGTGAGAAAAGAATTAGATTATGCTTTCCAGGTGAAAGGTGAAGGATACAACTAACAGAGCAAGATATACAATAAAGGGGGCTAGCAATGATACAGTTTTTGTTGTGCATATAGGGTTTATTGATGTAAGGAAGATAGGTCAGAGGAACTAATTGATAAGTACAAGGAGTTGATAAAGTCATTTAAAAAAAAGAGCCATAACATAATTGTATCAGGGATATTGCCGATAATTCATAACTTTCCATATGAAACTATTTCTCATGATCCTCCCTTCCAGTTACCATATTGTATGGTAATATAATGTGGTTTATTTTCTCAGTTACATTATGGATAAATAACCGATTGGCTGCAAAGAAAGCATTGAGTCACAATATCAGGATACATTAGATAAAGTCTGTAAGACAAAATGTTTGGATAAATTGAAAGTAATACATGGTAAAGATCCATACGAGATCGAGAAACGAGACTGTAGTAATGACATGAAATAAATGGCCAGTAGTCAAGTGTCCAAATATAGTCAACTATTTAGTTTACACACAGAGTGCTTACACATTACAGGAATTGAAAGCATACAAGTCTGTTCAATCATACAATAATTTTGTTAGTGGATCGATGCTAGACATTGGACAGGTAGTGGAAAACAAAAAGTGCATTATTTCTGGAAAAGTGAAGCATACTAAATGGATGAATGATATATATTTTCTTCTATGGTTGATATGTGAAAATGATGGAACTGTAATTTCTGGAAACTGCACTTGCATGGCAGGTGTAGGGGAAGTTTGTTCCCATGTAGTTGCCCTACTTTTCCAGTAGAAGCAGCTGTCATGATAAGAAATCCCAAAACTGTAACTGAGGAAAAGTCTTACTGGCTACCATTAGCTGTACCAAAGGTAAATCTCTTTACCAGTTTATGAATATATTTTATTAATAAAATGACCCTTGGTTGTATTTTACACTTACCTTTAATGAACTATATATGTATGAATGTATCTAAGGAAAATTTAAGCTTAAGAGTTAAAAAAATTAAAACTGCAATACCTCAAAACATTTTGTTAATTGATTTTTTTATTTTTGATAGATAAAACAACTTCATGAAATATAATCACAAATAAACTAAAGACCAAAAAATCAAATAATAAATAAATAATAATTAAGATATTTTTTCCTTTTTATTTTAAGGTTTGTTTGGTACAAGAATATTCAGAAAATAGAATTCACTGCTGCTAAAACAAAGAAAAAGCAAATAGATGCAGCAGTTAGTCAACAACACCCGGAATTAATCAAAAGAAGCTTTTAATACCAATGAGTCTACCACAGAAGAACTGTCACAACTCACAATGATAAAGATGCCAAGAAACAGTACATCAAAATTATGATGGAAGATTATGAGAATTTTTCCTGGCAGGACAGTAGCCTCGTAATTCATCACAGTTATCCCTACATGGGTGCAACACCTGATGGGGTTGGATGTTGCAATTGTTGTGGAGAAGTTTTAATAGAAATTAAGTGCCCCTATTGTGAAAGAGATTCACATATATCTGAATCTGTTGAGTGCCTGGAGAGTCACAGTGATAAATTGTCTTTGAAAAGGTCACATGCTTATTATTATCATGTACAGTGTCAGTTACTGTGTGAAAAGGAGTTTTGTTTTTTCATTGTATGGACAAGTTCAGTTTTTCTCAGAGCACATTGCAATCAACTTAGATTTCCATCAGAACATGGTGAAGTCAAGACTTTTCTTTAAATTTGCAGTTTTACCAGGTCTGGTTGGTAATAATATGAACATTTCATCCAAAACAATTCAAACAAGGGATATTTCATCAAATGCTGAGGCACCAAACACACAGACCTCAGACTCAAGGGAACTCATTTGTACGTGTAATAAAATTTATAATGAAGGTGATGATGTCGCAGGTTATGACAATGAAAACTGTCCTTACGTGTGACTATTTTCAGTGGGTCAAAATAAAAAAGGTACTGGTTTTGTCCAGAGTGCAGAAAACTTTCTCAGTTCAAGAAAAAGGGAATAACTAAGAAATGACAATGAAAAACCTGTTTCATAGTAAAAAAAATGTAAAATTACTGCATGTGTTGTGAAAAACAATAAAAAATCTAAAGATTAAAATCTAATCTTTATTTTCTATAATATACTTTTCCATGTTTGATACTGGAATACCCAATCTGTCATATAAAGGACTTGTATAAAGTTTATTTAAATGACAAACAGTGTAGACTCGAATCAGACTGCTTGCACATGCTTTTTCTGGTGTTATTCACCAGCTTAAGTGATAACCAGTGGCTAGTAGCCAAAGCCAGGCTCAAAAATAGTTTTGTTTGCTGTAACCCTATGCTGATTTAAAATGTGTGTAGGTAATTTTTTTTAAATTTCTTTACAAAAACATTTTTTGAAATAACACTACTTCCATGATCACCTAAAATATAAAGCATTAAACCATGAATACAATTACTATCAACATTTATTCTACAAAGAGAATTACAGCAGGAGAGAATTTACTATTGACGAGCATACATCAACAACAGTGTATCAATCTCCAAAAAATTTTCTCAGTGATTGAGTATTAGGATGAAAAACAAATTAATTCTGATTGAAGACTTATCTAGATGGAGGGAAGTACTTGTAGATTTAGTGAATGAGTAAAATAGTCAGCTACCATCAGTTGAGTTTCATCAAATGAGGTCAATATCTACCAGCAAGTGTGTGTTGCAAAATAATTTGAAATTTCTAGGTTGTGTATTTATTAGCATGAAAGGGGACAAGATAAGCCATGTTCTTTAATTTCAATACATTTTTAAGAGGTTGAACAATCACTAAATTTTCTATTTTTATTTAAAGAAGGATGACATTTCAAGCAAGCACTCTTCATCAGATCATACAGCTTACAATGGCATCTATACACTCTTTACAGCTAATCTTACAAATACACAATCTAGATCTATTTGACTATATCTCTTACTAACTTTGTATTACTTGAACTACATTTTGGATGCATATTTATAAGTAGCAACTGAGATCTAGAACTTTCCACATACTATGAGATATTATGAGGTATTAATACTTGGGAAAAACTTAGAAGGTTCTAAAATATGATGCAATAATACAACAATCAAACTACACAACATATGATTCAAACATTTACGTAAACAAACCTGCAATAAACTATAAAAATAATGAAATTGAACACTTGAAATATACCTAAATTAAAACAGTCATGTACATCTAACAATATTTTAACCATAATATGGAGATAAAAATTTTAAAGTTATCAAATTTTGTTAGATGGGTCAATATATTGGCAGAAATTGGCGAAAAAACTTTCACGAGGTCAATCAGGTTATAGCAAACAAATATTTTTAAACCTGGCCTAAATATAAATCATTCTATGAAGTATAATTCATCATTGTTTAAAAATTAAGGATTATATCTTAAACTAATGCTAGTTTTTTTTTATCCCCTTGACACCATTCTTTTTTGCCAAAAATGCATTAAAAAATTAAAAAAAAACAAGAAACAATATCTGAATGTTTGTTACATTTTTAATGTCCTAATTCTTACAGTTTTAATATCAAAATTCTGAAATAACATTGTAATTTTCCATCTTGATGAAAAAGTAACATATTTAAATAAAGAGAATTTTTTTTTTTTTATTCACAATAGAAATCAGCTGATACTACTAGTTTGATCACATGGTACCATTTACTGGCCATGTTTAACACTTTTAATCCTCTGGATTATGAGAAATGTCTAATGCATCTTTCCAGAATACAAGTCTTATTTTGCTGCACATTTCATGTTTAAAGTTTTTTCCTAGGTACATTATTAAATGACACAACATATTCATATAAATTTCATAAGGCACAGCATACAGTTGTTATTTTGTCAATTGTTGGTATTGTATCACTTTTGCAGAGAAGATAATCAATCGGTATTGTTCATTGATGAATTGTATACTTATTTCTTACTAGACCAATCACCTGTTCCACATGAATCCAGTTATGTGCTATATTCTTAGTAGCTTCAAGTTCCACTGGTGACAACTGCTTCTTTCCCTTTGTGAATGCAGATATCTTCACTTAGCATACATCATCCCAACACTT
>NW_013665706.1:37441-41811 GCF_000517525.1 Limulus polyphemus | reverse complement strand
GTCAGTGCTCTAGTTAGACCATTTAGCTAATTAGGTGAATAAATAGCAGATGGGTCTGAATTATAATAAATGCAAGATAATGCATGTGGGTTATCATAATTTGAATTATAAGTATAATATGGATGGGAATGACTTTAATAGTGTTAAGAAAGAAAGGGATCTTGGGGCAGTGATTGATCAGTCTCTTAACTCTGGGCTCGGTCTCTTGGACTGACCTCGTAACCATTTTGTGCTTGTTATAGTTTTCACGCTATAACTTTTAAATCAGTAAGCATATGTTAACAAAATTTGGCAAATTATCAGTAAACATTACAATGCTTTCATACACAAAACATAAAATTTTTTGTATTAAGTCTTAAGGTTTGTCAAGCAATGTTTTTCTCATGCTTTTTTTTTTCTTTTCACATGTTGCCTATCCAATATGCAAAGTAATTTCCATTTTAAGATTACAAGTACTTTTATGCATCAGAAAATTTCAAATTTCATATGAAAAATCTTTATAATGTCCAGATAGTTATCAAATATTTCTTAAGAAAAAAACTTTATATTTTATCTGTTATTTTTACTAACAAATCTCTGTATGGGTTCAATAGATTTGACTGATCTTGTAACAACCATAAAAAATTTGGAAATAAATATAAATTATGCCTCTTTCATTCTAGAATGATAACAAATTATAACACAAATGTTTAGACTGAATAGCTTATATCTCATAACATTATATATTTATATTTATATATATATTTTTTTATTATATTGATCTTTCAGCTGTACCTGGCTAACAATACAGATGTTACAATGACATAGCACACTTGCTCTCATGTTACGGTATCCAATAATATAAAACTGACCTTTAGTTTATACAAAGTGACTTGTCTTGGCTGTGTATTAGTAGTCTAGTATTTACAAAATACTGTCACATTTCAATTATTATACATTATATAAGTATATAGATTATTATTATTATGTAGAAATAACTTCTTAAACTTATTTTTTTTTAAAACATAAAACAGTAAATAAAGAAGTAAAGCAAATTATTATCTCTTCCAGTTATGACCTTTGTACTCAATTGCTGCTTGACATAGGTTGCTATGCCTTTTAATAGGATGTTAGGTTGTGTCTACAGAAATAGTGAATACAGGTCTAAAAAGGTTATAATTTCATTGTATGTATCACATCTGGTGTATTTCTTTCAGCCTTGGAGTCCTTACCTTAGGAAAGACATTGAATTGCTGGAAAGGGTTCAGAGGACTACTACTAGAATGGTGCCTGGGATGGAGGAGTTGTCATATGAAGAGATGTTAAGATATTTGAAGTTGTTTAATCTTGGAAGAAAAAAAAAAAGAGTTAGAGGGAATCTGATTGAGGTGTTTAAGAATGTTGAGGGAATCGATAGTGTTGATGCATCATTTTTTCATACTCAGTAGTGAGAGTGGTAAGACTAGGGGACACATATAAATTTTGACAGAGTAGGAGTTACCTTCAGTTAAAGCAGTTTTATTTTTCTAACAAGGTGGGTGGCCTTTGGATGTTGTGGAGGTAGTACATTTAAGCAAGTTTAAGACAAAGCTTGATAACTATATGAATGATAAGAGTTGGCTTTGAAGTTTATTTCTTTTTTACTTAATAGTTTTAGTTTAGTTTAGAGGATGGGACAGCCTAGACAGACCAATAAGTCCCTTGTAGTCTCTAAACATTATGTTATATGTTAAGTGCAGCCCAAAACATTGAAACTCATCTTAAGTGGAAAAGGTTAATCATGTCTCAGGGTATTTTGAAAGAGCCCTGTAGACCACATACCAGTGATGATGCTAATTTAATAATAGCAGCAGTCAACTCTCTGCTACAAACAAATGAAGAAGAAAAATTTTCAGTCACATTGAAAGATACATGACCATGGTTAGTTCTTAAGGAAAGCCAGTCCCAGGGAAAACCAGTCTCCAAAATATATTGTGAGGTGTGCCAGAAATACCCTACAATAGCAGCTAGTCACTGGAGCAGGCAGGAATGCTTTCTTGAATCAGTTGTGTATTGACCGAATCAAAGCATACAAAACCAGCAAAATTCATATGGCATGTGTGATATGGTACAGTCATGAAAATACAAAATCAGACAGTGTTGCTATGGAGACAGTGACTTCTAGTTCTATGGCTCAGACTAGGGGGAGGCAACCCCTTATTGAGCAGGCTAAGTACAAATTGAAGAAGGTTGGAAAAGAATGCTGTTTAAGAATTCATATTGTTTTAAATGCATTGGAATTTCTTACCTTAAACTGGTCAGTTCGAAGAAACTTTGAAATGGATTTTTCACTTTTACTGGCATAGCACAAGAAGAAGATGCACAAAAGAAACTGCAAGGGTTATATATGAAAATTTTGCCCACTACATTAATGTGAAACAGGCGTAATGGGTCTCAACAAAGCAATAGCTTTAAACACTGTGGAAAAAAACCTGCAGGTTGTGGTTTTGCATTTAGATCAAGTTAGCAGTGGCGAGTCAGCAGCTAAGGCAAGGAAGGTCCTCAATGAAATTACTAGTGTCAATTTCATCAAAACTCTATAATCTACAAGATATCTTAGAGCCAGTATCACATCTTTCAGAATTCTTTCAGTCTTATGACCTACTGTTGATACATGTCCAGCCTGCAATGGTACAGTGTGTCTTAAGATTAGTAAAAACTGCAGAAAGACTTGAGTGTACACATGCAGCAGTTTATTAGGATTTGCCACTCAAAAGAAAGTTTGGGGACGATTCAGCCGAGATAAAGTTATCTGGTCACTGGCCCTCAGAAGCCAGTTTAACAAGTAATGTTAAACTAACTGACAGAAAGATCAAGTACATTGTCTTCTAATTTCAACTGCATGCTAGCTCAAGCATTCACTGTTTCTTGTTACACATTTTAGCCAGAAAAGTAGAGGAGAGCTCAGTTCATATGGTAAATCTGAAATTGGACAATTTCTAGTCCATTTTGATGTCCTTTTCACGAGGGGGAAAAAGTGGCAGAAATTGTGGAGGAATTTAGTGACTAAAAGCACACATGAAATGTTTCAAGCACAAAAATTAGGCAATCCTGTCAGAATACTCATACATGCTGTCAACAAAATCTTCTGCTCTCAGCAATATTTTGAAGTTGGTAGAGATGATAGTAACATTCAGCATGTCAACAGCAATGGCAGAATGTCATCAACAACCCCTTATGAACTCAGCTTAATAAAGACATCTTGTAAGATCTGATGCTCTTTAAGACTGAGGGGCCTGAGTTAGGAGTATGACTCATTTGAAGTTCTGTTTAGTTTTTAAATTAGTTTTACAATGTCAGTATTTCAACCAATTCCAAATTTCCTATTCTAATGATTCCCGTAATATCAATACTGACGGTAAAAATAAGTTATGACGTTATTAAAAACAAAAAAGAAAAGAAAACAGACCTAAGAAACTTCTTAAAACATTCGAAATTTGGACTTCTTGCTTAACGTTGCTCTCACAGTGACAATATCATTTTCAGTTTCACTTCCAGTTACTGCTTATCCTGACAACCGAGATCAGGTTTTACCTCGTTGATATTCCTAATATTAGTAACAACTAAATAAGTAATATTACGTTATTTTATTATTCTCCGTAAAAAATACTACTATCAGTATTAGCAATACTAGTAACAATTTCAATAAATATAATAAAACTAGTAATATAGAAAGAACATTAGTACTAGTAGTAATACTTATAGTATAATTTATACTTTTAATTTTTACTATATTAATACTAATGGTAATAATCTGTACTCGTGCATACTTCTGAAGTTTTATGCAGACAGATAGCAAAGAAAAGAATAAGCGTGCGTTATGATTGTTTGCTAATAACTTAACACAGTAAAAATTATCTACCAGAATAGATTACGTTTTGTGAAAGTAAAGTAAAATAAAACTACAAACCCTCACGCCTCGAAACTGTAACACTTACGATAAGCATACGTACAAGTCAGACCTGCATGCGTGTAATATACATATCGTCAGTGCCCTCTTGATAAATTCTTACACAACTTTTTGACTTAACCATAAATGTGATCAAGCTTGTTTTCTTTCTTTTATTCAAAACTAGCTGAATGCCCGTTATATGATGTTAAATGCTAATTGGTTTTCCATTTGAAAATTAAATCTAAATAAATGTGTTATGAAAACGTTTCTACAAATTAATTATATTATAGTAACAATATGTGTATTAAGAATACTTAAGTACTGTTACGTATCTGCTGTTTGATAATTTCCGGTAAAATTCTTTCCGAGAAACTTCAGCGATACAAGTCTCTTCTTGATTAAAACTAGTTTATTCTTTCTCGATACAACTTTTTGTAATACACAGAATTTCCACAGTTAC
>NW_013665706.1:30033-36441 GCF_000517525.1 Limulus polyphemus | reverse complement strand
AACTTAACAACCTTTATAACACACGCTATAAATTACAGTGATTCACACACTTTACTTACGGTGCCTTACTGTTCGCTTGACTCAATTATCTATTTATCTATCTCTTCAATCACGCTGGTTTTTCTCGCCAGGCCTATATATTAAAAAAGAGGGCGTCTCGATCACACTAGCGTTGCCAGGCAAATTCATGATCCTTCGAGAAACTCCAGCGCGCATGCTCCCAGCGTCACGTGACTTCCGCTGTTGTAACAGTACTTTTTTAGCATTTCACCAAATGGTTTTTGTATATATTTGGGTATCTCCTGCAGGTGGTCTTTGATTAAAATTTTGACTTATGTATATTTTTTGTGTTATGTTCAAATCTACTTCCTGATAAAACCTTATAGACTGAACTATGCAAAAAAACTGATTGTTCAATATATTAAAATGTAAGAACAAAAGAAATTCAAAACTTTCAAACAACTAGATTACAAATTTTATCATTTACAAAAACAACTGGCAAATTTGTGTCTGGCCAGGCCTTGATACAAACTTTATATTTTAATAAACAATACACCATAAATCTCAATGTTGTTAATTTCAATAAGTAAAGGAAATAGGAAAACTAACCAGAAGAATAAAAACTAATCCCCTCCCCCCAAAAAAAACACACAAAAAGACACATAATATTTCAAAGTTAAACCACTTCTCAAGATTAATAACAATAGCGAGCAATAATTCGTTCCAAGTATACATCGTGAACTAATTCGTTTAAGACCAAGAAAGGATTTTTGTTTAGTGGTTAAATCACGAGATTACATTTCTTGTGACTAGTTATTACTATAATTTACATAATATTTCATAGTAATATCTGTACGTCACTGCTAGGAGAAGCTTATACCAGTTTTAGAGTACAAAATACTCAAATTCAAGTGTTCTAACTAAAAGTGAGTTAGCACTTTAATACAGTTAAAAATTCATAATTGAACTACATGATAAAAGGAATAATAAATAAACGATAGACACAACCACAACAAAATAAAAGTAGAATTCGTTATCTTAGAAAATGTCTTACCCTGCAATTTATTAATTGTTATATCAAAGAGTTTTAGGGTGAATCCTGAATGCATGAAGGTTTAACTTTTCACAAAGAATGCTTATAAATTTTTGACTAGATTTTTAAAAATCTCTTACCCAAGTTGTAAAACATCAATAATAATGTATTGTTGCGTCATCTGTTGAGTTGAAAAATATTTAAGTTGTGTTTGACACTAACAGACACTGGTTTTCATATATATATAACATGATATTATCCCTCAAATAATCTGTAATGGTATTCGTATTTTTCCGCATATTCAAATATCTTGCTGTAAATATGATAATAAATATATAAGAAAATTAATAAAATAAACATAAAACCTGACTCGAGCACTATAGCAACTGCGACACCCAGTCTTTCTAATAAAATATTAACAAATAATTCATCATCTTATTCTGATTTTTCCTATTCTCATAAGATCTTGCTCCTATTAAGCATGATGAGTTAATAATTAAAAAAAAAAGTTATACAAAATTTCCACTCGACTGAAATTTAAATTCAAGACTTTTGGTAACAAACTACTTCAATTTGAACGTAAGCAACAAAGAACAATGAATAAATATAGAAAAGTATATATATATATATACACACACACACACATTGAATAGACGCTTTTCTTTCAAAATGATCTATTTTAAGTGTGTTTTGATTAAATCAGAAATATCTGGCTCTGTTCAGTTTATTTGTTCTTCTTTTCACATTAGTACTGAGACTGCAATATATTCAGAAAAATATATATTATTAATACTCCTCCCATCCCTACTGAATCATATGTTGTTATTTCTTTCTACCGTTTGTAGTTCATCATAGTACCATTGATCATGTTATCTACGTACACGTTATAACAACAAGTAGAAAATATAAATAGGTACGATTTGGGGTAATGTATGCTTTGCTAATTAAAGGAGAAGGCGCAATATTTTATGCAATTTTAGTCTCCTGGTGATAAGTCTATGGACTTAAAACACTAAAATACAAGATTTGGTTCCTCGCGGTGGACACAGCAGATAGCCAAATGTTGTTTTGCTCTAAAAAAACAACAAGCAAACAAACATACAACTCTAAATATACAGTAATGGAAACAATCAAGGAAACACGTAAGTGCTGCTCATACATGAAACACAAACAATGAATATTTGCAATTAAATATTCAATTTATTAATAGTACAATACATTATTACAAAAAATAGAAAATAGGGGTTATAAAGCTTTACTATTTCGTATTTGCTTTAATCAGAACAATTTATCTTGTCTCTATGCAAATATATAGCTTTATCAATGTTTGATTCTAAAATATTGTTCCAAATATTCTGTATTACTTCCCATAATTCAGACAACTTGTTTGGTGCTGTTTGATCTGCTCAGTTTCCATTTATTCCCATTAAAAATAAATAGTATTAATATCAAGACTGAGAATACCAAATTATGATTGCAAGTGTTCCACCAACCTCCTTTCTTCCTTATAGATATTGTTTCATCACGTTTAATGACTGACTTGATGTAAATTAATCCTCGACCAATGGGTCTTGATTCTGAGGAAATATCATAATATATAAGAATTTGATTGTACTTGCCAGCTATCAAGATACCATCTATACAAAATGGATGTCATCTCTCTCGTGTAGATGGCCTGTGTCATTGAATAAGATGTAGTCACACTGATACTGGTCTCTCAGCATACTTCACTGTAGATGTGCATTGAAAGTGATGTCATTCTCCTCTCTGCCATTAAACTATCGTTGATTGTTGCCAAACAATTTGAATTTAGATTTACCTGTAATGAGCACCGTTCTCCACTGTTGCTTATTCCATTAGTTGAAGTATAATGCCCATTTCACCCTTTTGGTTTAGCTATCTTTCCTAAGAAGTGAGTTTGGAGCAGCTACATATTTATTGAGATCACTATATGTTAATCCACATTTTACTGTTCTGTAGGTAAAATTCACACCTGTACTTACAGCTAGGCCATTGTCAAGATCTAAACTCGCTTTTCGTGTAGATTCAGCAGTTTTCTCTTAGTTGGGCCAAAGATTGACCAGAACTTTCTCATGCAGATATATGTTTCAAATATGTGAAATTATGCTATTTGGTAATGCAATACTTTTACACAGTTTAAAACTACAAATTAGCAGACGACAATGTTATATGCTAATTAATAACTGTCCAAAAGAAATCACTAGTTATCGTACTTCAGTAATAGTGAATAGTAATCATATACGATTCAGTTTCATGATGTCAGAAAAATACGTAAGTTCAAGAAGTCTTAATATAAAATTCCTATAACCCAAGCGCTCTCCAAAGGTAGACCATTCTTCTTCAGTTTACACCTGAAGAAGAAATGTCCACCTTTCGAAAGGGCTCGGATTATAAGGTTTTTATAATTTCGTACTATTCAGTTTGATATCCAAGTATTAAATGAATTGTTTTTTGGGATTACACGTTTGAAAACACGCATTCTTTATAACAATTTCTAACTCCATCTTACTTTCGAACTTTAGCTCTTAACAATCGTAAGAAACCTCAAGGTAATGCCTTTTTTTAATTAAATTCTACCAAATGGATATATTTATCGAAAAGCCACATCAGCAAGACTTTTTTCATTCCATAAGATTAAGTCTAATTTGTGCTCATGTATCTACAACTATTGGGTTGCTATTGATATTCATTGGTTTAATGTTATCAGCTACCATAGTATTGATTTACATTTTCTGCCAACGAAATTGTGAGATTACTAATTTAATTTTTATTGCAAACCATTCCACGATATTTTTAGGTTAATGGGGTAAAATAATGAAATCTATATTTACTTCTCATGACACAGAATACTGTAAAATTTATGCTTGAAAATAGGTGACCAAGAAAGAAATATTTAAATTATTCCTTGATGATGATAACAAAAAAAAAAAAGACAGAAAAAAGGTTGTCTTATGCCAGAATCAAGAATGAAGTAGCGCTTATGCAAACACATCTGAATTAATTTCTGTAGAACTATTAAAATATATTGTTGGTAGTAATAATACTTTCTTTCATGATGTTTTGGATAATTATTTCATTTACTTATTTGTATGTTGGTTAGTAGATTATCAAGATCCAGGTGGCATATATAGTACGTAACAATGAGATTATAATAAGCCAAGCTGCAGAACAGAAATACAAGTATGGTACCAGCCTATAACCTTTTCGAATTTTGTTTTCTTTGTGTTCAGATTGTACATAAATAACTTGACTTCTCCTTGCATTAGCTGCAAATAAAACAAGTTTCATTCTCTTTAGACAGAAGGGTGTCCATGAAGGGTAGTTGTGACTTCACTTGTGATATCCCTAAATAGATAACTCTATTTTCTGTAATGGTTTGGGCTTCCCTGGCGCTGACATTCAGAATGGGATGAAGTCACATGAGTGAGGTACGTACTGTGAGCAGCCTGACTTTGTTTATGTCCTGTTAGATTATCTTCAAAGGCTAGGCTCTCCCCTGTTAAGCAGCATTTTTGTTATTTCAAAGTTAGATATTTTGCAATGTTTTAAAAACAGTTTTAGGTTTATTCAGACTCAGTCAGAGTTGGGGGAAACAGAAACACATACTCTGCCATACACTATTTGTCAGACCTTCTACTTAGTAGACTCTACATATTTACACGGAAAAAAATCCATGTAGCAAAAAAAAAGTCATATAGTAGGAAGGAAGGAGGAATTCTGGTGCTCTGACTACTGATACTGTTATTATGGCGATCCTGCTCTTTAAGTGTATGTGAAGCTGAACTCTCTCATACTCTAATTAGTAAATAAAGTCTTTTAAATACTGAATGACATTTTTCACAAGTCAATGGATGTATGGTCTAAAAGGAAAGACAAAGCACTGAAGAATGTTGGCTCACAGGAAAAGTGGTCGGTTCTGGAAAAGTCTTCTCCTGGATTTCAGAGTTTTGCCAATGCTGTGTAGACTCCTATGTGTACCCTGACAGAGGCAGTCTTTGTTCTGTTTTGATAAAGTTCGAGGTTGTCACTTCAAACAAGTCATATGAGAAGAGGAAGGTAACAGTGACAGCTGTTATGGCAATTTCCATCATGGTCTCCCTCTCCCAAGCCAGTGCCTCCAATTGTGCTCAAGCTCTGCCAAAGTGGGATTGCATACAACACATTTTAGCTTTGTGGCATAAGAATACTGGAATGAATAGGGCTATATAAACCCTGACATTATGTTTGTGTTGTGGTGATACCTCTACCCAGATGTTGCTCCTGGAGAGAGGATTAGAGCAATTACTATGATTGTAGACTATAGACTTCCCTAAAAATTGCCTGTATCTTGCCAGATGGAACTTTCCATTTCCACTGTGAGCACAGTAGGTGCAGAAGGGCTGTGAGCAAGCTGTAACTGCTGTTCTTTCAGCCCCAGAAAAATAATGGAACCCAAGTCGGAAATGTATATCTCCGACTAAGTCTAGGTCATATGAACTGCAAGATGAAGTTAATTGTTACAAACCTTGGTTCTGATATTGACATTCTCTACATGATTGTACTGCTAAAATCGCTGTCACCTTCACCTATGCAACAGATTAAGTGACTACCTATTGTTACGTATTGCGAATTTGAAACTGTCCAAAGCCGATAATTTAGTTATTTTACGCTATTTGCCAACAATATTGACACACACACCATTTTCGTTTTTTCACACAAATACGTTTTAATACATATATAACAGTACAATTTACAACAACAATTATTACGAATAGTTACCACAAGCAAAATTTGATAAAACAAAAATCTCACTAAATTACAAACAACATAAAATCTTCTTTCTAGTTCAGAGTCTTCTTGATATCCAACGAGTTAACTTGAAGTCGATGTACATACAATTGCAGAGAAGCTAGCTAGCTTTGTCAGACACTGAATTATTGTACTGTCAAAGTAAGATAATATTTTAATAAAACCACTAATGTCCAATGAGAATTCAGTAATACTTTCGGAAAAATACTAATGTGCGATGAGAATACACTGATGTTCGAAATTTATAAATGTTCCTGGTCAAATGTCGAATATTTTCCGGTTGATTAGGGTTAGCAAAATCACGGTTTATAGCGTACACGGTTATAACAGGTTCCTAGCAGACTTATATACTCTCTTCTTTGGCCTTGATCTTTTTATATGTGCGGGAAATGCGTTTCTCGAAAGTTCGAACAGCAATACCGAACTATATTTAACCAGTTACGGAAGTGGATATATTGTCGAATCTTGCATTCACGAATATTCTACAATCTTGGAGAGTTGACGGGAGTTTCGCAGTACGTAACTAACACTGTAAGCTATGCACGTTTTTAAATATAAACTCAATC
>NW_013665706.1:24565-29907 GCF_000517525.1 Limulus polyphemus | reverse complement strand
AAACAAACGTTGTCATTAAAATAAATATATAACAATTTCGTTACACACAGTACATATCCAACACTATATGTTACGCATATTTTTAAATACAAACTTAATCTAAATAACGTTCATATTAAAAATAAATACATGACAACAAATTCGTTACACCATGGAAACCAGCCATTGCCAGTTCAGACAAATGAAGAAACATTGGGTTGCATAAAAGTATCCTGTGAAGGAATCATAGTACCTCCATATGTAAGTTGCATACCATTATTTGTCAGGCCTTCTATTTAGTAGACTCTACACATTTACATGGAAAAAAATCCATGTAACAAAATATTCCACATAGCAGGTAGGAAGGAAGAATTCTGGTGCTATGGTTACTGTTACTGTTATTATGGTGATCATGCTCTTTAAGTGAGTGTGAAGCTGAACTCTTTCATACTCTAGTCAGTACATAAAGTCTTTTAAATAATAAAAATAACATTTTCCACAAGTTAATGGATATATGGTTGTTCTGAGCCAATATACAAAATACAGTTTTCTGTTTAGAAAGCAAGCAGTAGCAGCATGGAAAGGGACCTGTCTGTTAAGGGATGAAATCTTGATGTTGCTCTGCAATTACGAATGATCAGAAATTCAGCTTCCCACTGGAATGGCCGTAGGAATAGCAAGAAAATTGGAGGTAACTATATTAGCAACAATGATAGTGTTTCTTCCATTGAACCACGTCCAAAAGTGAATGCTTAGTTTCAGCATACTTGAGTTCACTAGTTGAGAATTGTGGCAGCAAGCTAGACTTAATATAACTGCAAAGTCTTAGTGATCTACTGGTTAAGTGAAACTAGATAGACAATTGAACATGATTACAATCATACATAGAAGCAGACAATGAAAGTTCAATTCAATAACCAAACAGGTTTCTTTACAGCACTAGAGATATAGCCAGTACAGAGGAACAACAAATGTAATGGATGGGATCATCCAGCCTTCAGATAGTGCATGGTTGTTTTCCGTAGTAATTATCAGGATGATATGAACAGGTTTTATGTTGACTTTTGCCAGGTGAGTGCCATGACATGCATTTATGTCTTTCCATCGCTGTGAACAGACAAATGTACGAATGCATTTGAAGGAGTCCAGTGGTTTAGCACTTTAATTCTGGCCTCGATATACTGGCAAATTGAGCTTGATGACGAGAACAGAGTCAAATCTGTTTTTAACTCTTGAGATAGTTTTTACGTTCTGAGTTATATCATTCGACCTGTGTAATGTTCTTTCACTTTTGACAGGCTATTGTAACATTTAAGAGGATACAAAGGTAGAAATGCCTGATCTGTGTGGATGATGTATTTGTATTTTGCGAAACATTTGGGTCTACTATAATATACCTGGCCATGATTCTGCAATGGATAAGAAGGTCAGTATTAAAAGCAAAGCTCAGGAAATGTGTATCCATGTGCATGCAAGTAGAGTTTCTTGTTCACACAGTGAGGAGAGATGGTGTCTCAATTCAGCCTGTGAATACTACATTAGTTAAATTGACTCCAACCCAGGACAAGACAAGAATGTGACCAGTTTATAGATACCATTACAGACAAGGATATGGGAATTAATCCTGAGATAAAATAGGTGTGAATCTTTAAAAGAAGCTCTCTAGTTAGTCATGGGACTTAAACCTATTAAAATCGCAGACAAACTATTAAATGCGCTATCTAGAAATTGAGGAATCATCAAATCATTTAGTATCGAAACATCAACTTCCTCTAACAATAATCTAGAAGAATGAAAAGGATTAGTTAGATAACTAGTTAGACAGAATGGAAGAAATCAACGAGAATGCAATAGTTTTTTCGCATATAACTTGAAAAGAGAGATAAATCATACACTTTTAAAACAATTAGCCATTTATGTGAATGAACATCAAACAAATCTAGGGTCAAGATCTTTCACTGTGACTTATTAGAGTTACTGAATGGCAATGCATGAAGCTACAAGCGACATAATATCATAATTACAAATTTAAAGTGACATTAGACTTTACCTAGAAAGGGATTAGTGATAAAAGGAAAAATATTATGATGTTAATGTTGATAAGACTGAATTCAATGAGATGAAATTGGCATGGTTGTACAATTTCAACCACAAAAAATAATTAAATCCAAAGCTAATGAGTTGACTGGAAGTGCGATATTTTTTACTGAAAATAATCAATGATATGGTTGAAATAATCCAAAAGAACAGTTGGTCCAAGCTGAAGGACCATGGTCATCTTTTGAAGTACTTTGGTGAAAGAATGATAAGTTGAGTAGCTTCAGAGAATAATTTGCCAATGGAAAATCAACCTGTTGAAGAGCCCTGGGCTCCTTCGAGACAATTTGCAGAGGATCGCCAACAATAAAGCCCCCAGTGGTTTCACTTGACCACCTACCTAGAGAATACTCCCTCAGTGACAAGATAGCAAATGACAATAAGACATTAAGAGAAAATGGGTCATCCCATCTGTACACCATAATTCTTGGAGAAGAAAAACCGACTGACAGTTTAGTGTGGTGTTTTATCTGTGTATTAATATTGTTCAAGGGACTTCATAATCCACGAATGAGGCATTGTAATAAGATATATTTTCGATATTTTGATTTAGAAGTTTGTTTACTAGAAGGTGCATGATGTAATATACAGAAATTATATGAAAATTAATAATATAGAAATACCGTGTAAAATGTAAGTATGCGTACAAAATAAATACAAGACTTAGTAGAGCAGTTAGTTAATGAGTTAGTACATTTTATCCACAGTGATCGAGCTAGAAAGTCTATTTCTGATTTAGATTATTTTTAGCTCAAAAAAGTAATAAAGCATTTCTTGTTGACCAAAACATTTTCATTCTTTGACACATATGGTGCACATGTTGAACTATATAACATGCTGATGACTGCCTTTGAGAGAAGATGACGTTATTATTGTGATTGTTAGACAACTGAGATTTTACTTGGGCTTGAACTCTGTGTGTTGAGGAGGAGGGGGTAATAAGGTGAATTTCTTGCCATAAATCTCTCCACAATTTGAAAGAAGTTTAATTGTTCTTCATTTTGTGCATGTTGGACTTAGTAGTGTTTGTGCATCTTGTGTGATGAATAAAGTGTTTTTGTTTAAAAAGCAGACTTATGCCCATCCTCATTCTTCATTTCAGACAGGACAGAATTCAGTTAAACTTTATAATGCATTTTCTGTTCAACATTTAGTTAAAATGGGTGCTATTTTTACATTTAGGAAGTCACTGCATTTAATGTATTATTATTGTGTAAGCTTAAACAAAACAAGAAGAAAATCAAGAACGTTAAACTCAGTCCAGACGAGATGCAAATAAAATTCTCAAATCAAATAAAATTTTTAGGTTTAACTTTCAATAAAAAACTAACACGGAACTCACGTGTATCGGAAATTATAATGAAAGCACATCAACGAACCAATTATCTCAAAAAAATCATAAGACCCATTCTGGAATACTGATGCCCGGTTACATGTAACATGTCACAACACACCTACAAAAAACTCGATTCAATACAGCTAAAAGCAATTCGCATTGCCCACCGTCTTTCCGTCTACACCCCAAGCTCATATCTATATAAAACAAGCAGTTCAACGACTTTAGAAACACGCTATTTAACCCTAGCAAACAAGTATTATGACAAATCTAAAAACAGAAATAAACTTTACACAAGACTCGCCAATATTGCAGAAACACCAGCCTCATGGAACAAGTACACCTCTCCTTTGAACTACATCATTTCACAAAACGAACAACAATCATGTTCACAAACCCACCTGGAGTATTTTTACCTTGTGCTCCCCACAACCACCTTGAGTATTTTTATCTTGTGCCCCCCTCTCTTTTTTCAGATTACCGACCAGATCGAACAACGGACCAATGTGACTTTAATCAATTTATAATTATTTAAACTGTGTTTATATTTTAGTGCCACGTTTGTTATGTAATGTCATTGTTTAGTGCTTACTTTTTGGCTGATTGTAAAATTGTTTGATGTAAATGTTAACCATTGCATTATTTATCTGTACCTGTCTTTGTGTTGCAATAAACTTTGGTCTTGGTCTTGTGTCTTTTCTGGGGCGGGGTGTATTGACACCCAGAGGGCGGGCCGCTGCGGTATGGATACTTTCTCGTGATCAGTTGACCAATTGCCAAGCTAGAGGCTACCAAGCTCTAGTTAAAGTTCTTAGCTCTTGTCTTCGGTCTTCGTCACTGCTTTCACCGACCTCTCCTGTTGTAAAATCAATAAACAAAAGTTCCGCACTTAACCCTTTCAAGGTATCTAAAAGATAAAGCCATGACACGGGGCGAAGAGAAAAATGTAATATTTTTTTTAACACCCCCCAGGTTTACTCACAAAACCTAAAACAACTACCAAGTTGATCGGATCGCACACTGACTTAAAGACGGAAGACTTTTGGAAACGTCGTCTTCTACACTTGTGTCTCTACAACAGGCAGTTGCCGTCCATTCTTCAAAGTTTCATCAATTACTATATGGTTTTGGGCTAAGACAAAATACCAAAAAACGTTATATAGAGAAACAAATCTAAATAATTTTTTTTGTTTATTATTATTATTGTTGTTGTTTTACTGTTTTTTATTTTTGTTCTGACTTTTTCATGACATGATTTTTCGAACTTGGGCGACGAAAATTTTCTGCCAAAAAAGCGATAACCGCCCCCAAATTTAGCCTATGTCCCCTAGGTACAAAAAAGTTGGAGTAACTGATACAGCTTTTTCACGTGTTCTTGCTTATTCGAAATTACTTTTTTTGATAAAGCTTGTTTTTGTGAAGAAAAAAAAAAGAAAAAATGTCTGGTCGTTTCTTCTGACAAATATCTCGAGCAGAAAATCTAGTTGAAGAAACAAAACTTTATAAAATATTTCTAGTAAATAATGTATATCGGGGAATATGTATATATAATAGTACTGTCTGGTGTATGTCCATGTAACTACTTCGCAGGATATGGATGGATCTTCCCCAAAATTGGTATAGAGGTTCATTGGGTTCAGGGGGGGATATATACAAATATTCGGTTTTTAGGGGCGCTTTTTGCGTTTTTTTTTACCACTACTTCGCTCCCTGTTGGTGGATCTTCACCAAATTTGGCTTGAAGGTTTGTTGTGTTCATGGGGAGATTCATACAATTTTCAGTTTTTTTGCTTTTTTTTCTACCATTATTTCGCCCCCTGTTGATGGGTCTCACCAAATTTGGCGTGGAGGTTTGTTGGGTCCTTGCGGAGATACATGCAAATTTGCGGTTTCACATTTTGTGTCTTGCAGTTTTTATGGGCGTTTTTTT
>NW_013665706.1:13799-23565 GCF_000517525.1 Limulus polyphemus | reverse complement strand
AACATTGTTAAAATATAATAGGCCTAATACCATTTTTTATAATAAGTATAATTATATTCATGCTTTGCCAGCTTGGAAAAGTCGTTCACACCAAAATACTTAGTTTTCTAATTTCAGGAATATAAAAGATAACTTTGAGGTTTAATTTTTATTTTTAAGTTAAAAGGTTTCTTTAACTTACAGGGACCCACCGAACTGATAAAAGCCTTTAAATAAAGTCTTCATCTCACTCTCATCAGATCAACACTCAGCATTATACACTTGCCTTTGTTTTATTTTATATCTGTATTATTTTGTGATTATGTTGACATTGTGTAAATAAAAATTGTGTACTTATGAAAATATCATTGTTTCGTCTGTACTTAGATTATCCGGATACAGAACGATTTGGTTTGCTTTGAATTTCGCTCAAACCTACTCAAGGGCTATCCACACTAGATGTCTCTAATTTAGCAGTGAAAAACTAGAGGGTAGGCAGCTAGTCAATCACCTAACACCACCTCTTGGTCTACTTTTTGCCACATATAGTGGGATTGACTATCACGTTATAACATTTCCACGGCTGAAAGGTCGAGCATGTTCGAGCCCGCGACCCACAGATTATGAGTCGACCCCCTCAACCACCAAGCCGTGACATAGAAGAAAAATCATTATACTCCAGAGTCTACTTAGCAGGCCAAAGTGAATGTATTCGTGGAACTATTTTACCGGAAATACCATACTCTCAAACGTTTTTACAACACCAGAAGGGAGTTTAAAATTGAAAATGTAAAATTTGTAATAAAGATGAACGTTTAAAATTCTAAGTAGGTTAGAGAAATTTCTCACTTTTGCACCGAATTTATCTTTTTAAAGGAGTTTACAATGGACTATCTAGCAGGGGTCTATAATTGTGATGCAAAGGCCTTGGTGCCAATTCACTATTTTAGACAGTGATTACACATTACAACAGTCACTTTTTTTAGGCTATTACTCTAGGTACTTCTTTGCGATTTTGTGCAGTGTTATTATTATCATTGCTCCAGTCTCTCTATTTTGGAGCCATTGTTGTTTCTATCCAAGAAGCCAGAAATTAGTTAAGGCTAACCTTGGTGAAAACTCCAGAAAATATTGTAAATAAATATTTTTTTGTTTCCTTTTTTGCTTAAAACTTCCGGGATATGGTGCTTATTGCAGATTATTTATTGCTTGTCTGATGAAAATCAATTTACCCGAATCCCATATGCACCTTGAAGATCCATGAGAATACTTATTCTTTTAGTGTTATCTTACCAATTTAATGAATATTGCTGAAAGTCTTCATCTTCAAAAATTAAATTATTGCCTTTTCATAATCGTTGAACACGACGAATTCTGTTCAATAAATTATGGGTATTTTTGCTAAAAATTAACGTAATACTGTACATGAAAATTACCATGGCCTGGTGGTTAGGGCACTCGACTCCTAATCTGCAGGTCATGAGTTCGAATCCCCGTCACTGAATATGATCAGCCGTGGGGGCTTTATAATGTGATGGACAATTCCACTATTTGTTGGTAAAAGAGTAGCCAAGAGTTGGCAGTGTTGGCTAGCTGTCTTCCCTTTATTCTGTCACTGCTAAATTAAGGATGGCTAGCACAGATAGCCCTCGAGTAGCTTTTTGCGAAATTCAAACCAAACCAAACCATGAAACCTAAACTTTTATATCCTAATTAAATAGAAAAAGCCAATTACTGTTAGTTATCTTATTCATATTAGTATTAGTTAGCATTAAAAGTCTAACAGTATTTCTGCAACACTTCTCCTCTGAGATCATTGTCATATTGATATGTTACAAACTGCAGAAAAAATCTGTTGTTGAAGTTCTAGTTGTTTTTATATGATGCTGAACCTGTAGTATACAAATACAACATATCATATTCTCCCATTATGTATACATCATGTTCACAAAATAGTAGAATTCTTCTGATTTCTTGTCTGGAGCATTCAATATTCGGTAGGTCATGTGATAAATTTAGCCTGAGTCATTACTTTCTGTAAACTCCATAATCAAGGGACATATTTACTCTGTCATAGGATAATTGTATTATATCCTACTTTACCTTGTGTTTGTGTGGTATGCATACTTAATATATGTTTCCTATCCCCTTAGCTCATATATACATCTTTTCAAAATTTCTGTGCACATTGAGCATACTTTCTTGATATAGAAAGTTGGCCAAAAGAGCCACTAAGTTCTTGTCGCCCTAGTTACTCATGGATCTAGGTCAGTCAAATAAGGTGTCACACGTATTTTCCATGAGAAAGATTCCTGTACCAAAGAAAATACTGTATAGAAATCGACAATGGTCTTTTCAACAAGTAAGACAGTGATGTCCACATGCAAAAACAAATTAGGTGACCTGCAAAATATTTTGTGTGGAAGCATAAGAGCTTCCTGTAATGGTGGCCACAACAGTTAAGATCATACAAATAAAAGGGGCTGGCATTACTTACTTTCGAAACTAGTACTAAACTGTTAAATAGAGAATTAGTCTGGAAGATAACAGTGAAGGTTTTAATCATCGCCCCTTTCAAAGAGTGTTTAGAGAGAGAGAAAACCTATTATATTATCTTCATGATAAAAACAACATAATTTAAATCAATCATGGCCAGTTGGCAAAAAATAATTGATAGTATTAGTCTTTGAAAGTGTTTGGATAAAGCAAGTTATGTAAAAAATAGCTAACAGACATCGAGAAAATAAGACCAGAAAGAACCGGCTGCAAAAAAAAAAAAAAGGAATGGAGATAACTGTTTTTAGAAACTCCTAGAAAAATACAATAAAAACAAATAAACTGAAAATGATAAGACAATCTATAGCAAACTTATAGGTGAAATCTTGGATTTGATTCATAAATGGATTAGTATAAAATAAAGTGTTATTTTGTATTGTCTGCAAAACACCACTATAACAATTAGAAACTAACTGACCGAAAAATATTTTTTTATTCTTTTATTGCAAAGTTTCACAACTGGCTGTAGCCTTAAAGAACTAACAACTTTTTGTTTGGTACTCATTAAAAAAAAGTGTTATTTAAAGATAATCTAAACAATAGAAACGGTAGTGTCGTGTTCTATTCTGTCACAACTGTAACAGGTTAAATTATAAATAAAGGCATGGCATATTCTCTCAACTATGCCTAGAAATTATAAAGCAGTTTTGGTTTAGATTAAGGAGATAATCACTGGAGAAACATCATGAGCCATGGTTGAAAGAAAAGTCAACATCTAATAAAATATGTAAGACTACATTTAACTTCACATTAACTATTACTGCATAAGATCACCTGGGATATATTACGAAAGACCTTTATAAAACTATCTATTACAGCAGTTACATAATCTAGAAGTTAACGACTGCATAAAATGGATCCATATTTTGGCAGTACTCCGGTTTATAGGAAAAGCTACATAACACACTATAAGCAAGTATATATTATAGTCAGAATAAATTATAGAACAGATATTACAAAACAGTGCATATTTTGCTTTAGAGTAGCTTTGAATATCCAAGTGTTGCTCATATGATAAAATCAAATTTTAGCAACCTTTATTTTTACAGCCTATGTCCAAAAAGGAATCAGAACTTTAAGTGTTTGATTAACCTTTTCTTCACGGGTACCATTTACTGCGCATGACACAAGGTTTTAGTGTCTTACATTCAAAATTTTGCAAATCATCTTAGTTTCAGATTAAGCAGACATTTCAAATACTAGCTCAATCTATTAAAAATTGATTCACCTTCAGAACCATGACAACAGACAATAAAGAATGGTCAAAAAATAGCTGTGGCACTAACAAATCATTCGTATACTGATGTATACCACAAGAGTCTTAATCTGTTTATCATGAAGCAGCGAAAAATTTCAAAGTAGAATTACAGCAAATATTCATGTGTATAGAGAAAATAGTAAGAACATGGGAGACCAAGGAAAAAATGTTGTTAGAACTAAATAGAAAGAATAGGATAGTGAGGTCAACCTTATACCATACATCTTGACAAACTGTCTATAGGCCTTTTGCTGTAATGCAATGTATATCAACCACCAAGGCAATATCTAAGAAGACTATAGATACAACTTTCTATTGGAATTGCACGAGAGGAATTATATATGATGAAATACAATTTCAGTTTCTTGGGTCATATTTCTCACGAAAACAGATATTAATTTCGCGGTCTTATTGGAACCTTATGATTTTTTTGTTTTAGCCTTCTTACATTTCAAATCATTGTTTATTACTTTGTTAATAGTACTAGATAATATATCTATCGTCTTCACAATGAGTTTAAAGATTAAAGGGTTCTCCTTGATGTCCATAGATTTACTTGCTCTGAATTGGGCAGAGTCCACTGTTGTCCTGAATGCGCTGGTTTTGGCAAGCCAACCACTAGGCAAAATCTGGCCCATATCACATAAGAAATTGAATGTATATTGAGAAATCACTTTAAATACATAATAACCTATTGTTATGTCTCCGTTCACTAGTTAATTTTCCGTAACTTCGTTCCGACAAAACTTTAGCGACACAAGTCCTTTCTTAATAAAACTGGTTTATTCTTTCCGAATACAACTTTACCGATACACTTAATTTCAACAGTCGCTCTATAACAACGCTATAATTTTCACGTCTCATGTGCTCGTGCTCGACAATACTCAGTTCAATTACACATTCTCTGACTGCAGTTCAATTACTCATTACACTTTATATATATATATATACAAGACTAAAACATATCTAGTAAATGCTAGGGCATTCTTGAAGGAACAGGATATTTCTAGAAAACGTGGCGTGATACTAGTCACGTGACCTCGCTGACGCAACACTATGTTATGCTAAAAACTAAAGTGACGCTTAAACTGTTAGGAGCATATTTAATTATGTGAAGTATCATTGATTATTTAATGAGAAAGGCACCAAAGAAGTCTCAAGGGAGTACATTTTGTGACTAAAACCTAATTTATCTACATATTTTTAGTTAAGAAATTTATAATACTATTATAATATTAATACATATTATTAACGGTGAAATGATTTTGCAATGACTGGATACAACTACCATTTAAGACTACAAACAGACAAAAATGACATAGTAAAATACTACGTAGAGTTAAAAATAAGACCCATTGTTTCATAAAAGATAACAATTTCTACAGTATATAAATCTGACATTTACTTGGTCCTGTATAATAAAGTTATGGCATCAGTCAGGTGAGAAATTTCATGCGTACATAACCCTATAGAACTTGTGAATAGTTAAGACTCTCAAAACTATCAGTTGGTAGTTTGTCCTTATTAAATATAAAGAAAGAAAAACAGATAAAATATTATAAATCAGATAATTTTCTAAAACCTAAGAGGCTAATATGAGGGAGAATATCTGAGTTTCTTAGTCTAAAAGTGTTGATCTTTCTTCCTTGGTCAGCCACGATATTATTATCTTCTAAAACACCCTGGGTTCTATGAAGCATGGCTTTCATACATAACTAAACTAAAAACCTTCCAGTGCATTTGAAAGGAACGGAAAATTTGCAGAATGGGCAAGCTCACCAAGCATGTCCCACTACAACATTCAGTCCACCATATTTTTTGCTGTTGCAAATTTGGTTGAGGTTCAATTAATTTTATCTGAAATGAAGTCTGTAGGACAACTTAAAGATATTGATATTTTAAATTAGTAAAAATAAATGAAAACTTCTAATTGTTGTATAAGAGCAAAACCAAAGAAAAACAAACGCTTTATCCTATGCATATGAGCAAATATTATCTTAGCCTCAAGAACAACCACAAATTCTGCCATATCTCCTCAGTTAAGGGTAGAAAAGGCTCAAGAATCAGTGTAGGTCATAAAGTTTCCAATACAGTAAATCTCATATCAGGTTAGAATAGTCTAACTTGCATTTTCCAAAGTAATGGGACTGAAGATGCTTGCTTATTCAAAGTATGTGGTTTCACAACGATCAATTGAACTTTCTTAGTTCTAAATATTTTCTTGCTTTCAACTCACCTGATAATACTAAAATCATTGGTAAACAGGGTTTATCACAGTTTTGTAAGGTATGTTGACAATGCTCTATGTTTTGCAGCAGAGATATATATATGCTCAACCACTAGATGTCTCTGTGTTCTCATCAAAGAACATTCCTAAATAGCAATATATTGGACCAATGTTGGGCTAACATGTACCACTAAGTTGGACCAAACATTGACTAAAAGTTTATAGCACACAATATTCAAACTTTCATTATTAATTATCCACATAGCAAATCAAATTTGATTCATCATTGGCTCAACATAAGCATCCATTTTTGGAGCTGTTTTCCCTACGTTCTTGTTCTATACATGGTTTGCTAAACGTTTATGGAATTTTACTATTTATTAAAAGGTAAATAAAATAGTACCCAGTACTTTTTTGAGTGTGTTGAATTTTGCGCAAGTCTACTTGAGGGCTATTCTTATTAGACGAAATAGTGGTTAAAAATTATGCTGTTCTAAGAGATGTATTCATATGACTACGAAAATAAACTTTAGCACAGTCTATAAGATTAATATCGATCAAAATATTAATTTTGGATTTTTTATGGTGTTCTTTATAAAGTTTTCACTGAAAATGTGAAAAAATGAATCATTATAGAAGTTTTTATTTACATTTCTTTGTTGATTAACCATAAGAATAATATATAAATGCATGTACGAACGAATGATTCAAACTTTCTGTGTAATTGTATGGTTCTTTTTTTTGTTTATTTACAAACATTTAACGTATTATTTTCCCTCTCCTAAATTATTTAAGTTTTAAATCATTGAAATACAAGAACTGCTACTAACAGATACTTATAGACTTATAACTCACAGCAAGTATCGAAAAATGACTTACACGAGAATACATTAAGCGCGTTTTTTTTTTCACTTAAGCAAGGAATCGGTTGCGTGTTGCAGATGAAAGCTTACCCCTAAAAAAAGCTTAAAGTAATTTCTGCGTAATAACTGATTTTGTTATTGAGAAGTACAAGTAGGTCAGCTAGTTCAAATGTTTAACGTTTAACTGCTTCTTTGACTGCTCTACGATTTTTATGAACAAGGAAAAATAAATAGATATTATTTTGTTTTATGTGATATTCTTTAAGCGTCATTACATGAGTGAAATAAATTTACTTTTATAGAGGTCACCCATAAATACTCCTTAGCAGCGGCATGGCGGAAAATGTAAACAAAAAACACACTTCCTAGTTACGAGCACGAGCAGACGAGTGATTTATGGTAAACGCAAATTCATCATGGATGAGCAGCAGAATCGGTTAGTGTAAGTATAGATCGAATTTAAATCTTATGAAACTAAATATTATGAACAGAGTGGTTTTTAGATTTCTTTCTCTAATACATATCCATAGTTATAAGTCGAAGTCGTTACTTTATTTCACAAATTCAGATATAATAAGAAAATAAATTATTAAGCGGCAATTCAATCCTACATAAACAGTAGCAGTAGTAACAGTGCTGTTAAACTTATTTTAATTAATTGCGTTGTTGCGTAGAATGTAGCTCGTTGACAATATTATTATTAAGAAAAGAAACTCAGTAACTAGAGCACTTTCGGAAAATATACTTTCTTTCATCATGCCTTTTCTGATTATAACTTCGTAAATAATAATGTTATTGTTAGCATTAACATAGCAAACGAATTAAAAGTTTAGATGAAAAACATTGTGCGAACTTTTGCACATGTCTTAAGTGTGAGATAGTGCAATAAATAATTAATTTACTGAAGTGAGTAAGATTGCCTATTGGTATTTGACGTTGACGTTAGACAGTACGACTGTATGGCTACCAGAAAATCATTACATTGCAGTAGTAACTTGTGTAAATTAGTAAATGTTGTAAGTTTTCGAAGAAATTCTGACATGAGTGTTACTGTTAAGTTAATGTTATCTTTACAGTAACGCTTTAAGATAAGATAGACCATAGACAAACTGATTCTACAGTAATCAAATAGAGGTAAATAAACCCACTAAATTGTTTTCATTACACTTTATTAGTCATATATGATATAGACATAGCTTAGTAATACTAGCTAAGTGTATGTTGGTTAATTCAAAAGTATTATTAACAAATTAAATTTGTCATATTAAATAGTTTAAGTAGCTAAGTTACATGATTTGAAAGTCAAAAAGTTTTATGTTATGATAATAGGTACATTTTAATTAAACAATGGCATGTTTTAATGGCTATGTAGTTAGAAATTAATTAA
Organism: Limulus polyphemus; assembly: GCF_000517525.1. NCBI lineage: Eukaryota > Metazoa > Arthropoda > Merostomata > Xiphosura > Limulidae > Limulus > Limulus polyphemus. The sequence continues at coordinate 15,295 of NW_013665706.1, read as the reverse complement.
AGAATGCTAACCTTCAATAGTAATAATACTGAAGAAGTCTACTTATGTAGATGCTTATTTTAATAGAAGGCTTACCAAGTAAATCATTTCAGTTCTATATTACTTAGTTATTAGACTGTTTTTTAAGTGCTATGTTGATCTTTATATCCATTTACAAAGGTGTGTATGATTAGTGCTTTAATTTAAAAAAATTACCTGGAATTGTGTACAAAAGGTTATTGATATTAACAGTCTTATCTACAGTTTTAAAGATCCATTTCAGAGGAAATGAAGAAAACCATAAATGATGAACTACATTTTCCTCCAATACCTGAGAACAGCAAAGTAGTGAATATGAAAAATTCATCACAGAAGAAGAAGTCAACTTTTGTGTCAAGTGAATCAAACTTTTCTGTTCCCAAAATAGAAAACAGTAAAACATCAGAAAGAAAGTTAACAATGTCTCAACATAGGAAATTTTCTTCTAAAGCATTAGGTAAGAATGTATTTTCTGATAATACTTTCTTTATAAAGGGTGTGACATGTCTGAAATAAACAAACAAATTTTTAATATATATTTCAGGTGAGAAACATTAGTTTATTTTAATCAAGCCTAATGCTAAACCCTTTACTATCTATAAACTATTCTGAGAGGTATTGGTTTTGTTATGATACCTTATCTTTTCGATCTCTTGTTTGGAAAGACATTTGTCTGTTATAGGATGTATAGAAGTTTTGCTTTAGCTTCTTTTGGACTGAATTATCTAAATTGGGTGATGGAACTTTTCTGCTTCCTAAAATGTAAATATAAAGCATATGTGAGTGCAATAAAATATAGAATGAGTATTTGATGGGGTTCCTATATATGTTGGTGCCCATTCACTGCTTCATTTTTGTTGTGTTTTTAAATTAATTGTTGGGCCATTATTGTATTGTTAGCTAGTTTTTCTGTAAGTTAGCATATTTATGGTTTAAAGTCTAGTTTTTAGTTAATGGTGCTTGAAATGCCATCTTTACAAGTTGTTGTAAAATATATCTATTAATCTGAACTGTCAGTTTATATGTTTTGACATTATTATTTATAGTATGTGTTGTGGGTAAATATAGCAATGTATCTTACATACTGTTGTGAGCTATGTTTTAAGATTTTAATTTTGATATTTGTAGCACTGAGTGTGATGCCTAGAAATTTTCTGTGTCTAAATTTGATGTGACATCTTGAATTTTATACAGATTTGGGGAAAAATATTGTAATCATATAAAAACACTGTTAGATTTACACAATTGTTTCATTCAAATTTAATACAAGAGTTATGATTTAGATAGCTATAATGCACAAGTGTTAAATTTAGTATTTTTAGAAGTGATGTATCTTCTTCCGTACTGGTCTCTGTCTCGTTGGCTTCTGCTTCATATGGGGTTCATCTGCTTCACCAGGAAATGTCCTATCGTCAGTAACAGTCACATCAGTGGTAGTAACTTCATCAAGAGCTTCAACGTTTCCCTTCTCAAAACTG
>NW_013665706.1:11397-12819 GCF_000517525.1 Limulus polyphemus | reverse complement strand
TCTTCTTGTTTAGTTTGTTGTTCGAGCTGCCACTGTTGTAGGTTTTCTTGCAACTGCTGTTGTCTCTCTTCTTGTTTCTTTTCTTTTTCCTCCAACCACTGCTGTAATTTCTCTTCTCGTTCTTCTTGTTTCTTTTGCTGTTGTTGTATTGCTGCCATCAAGTCTGCTAAGCTGTAGTTTGATTTGCCACCTCTTGTTTCCATTTTTTGTGAGTTAGGCCTACTTGGTTATAGTTAGCTCTTGAAACAGTGTAAGTTATATAACATTCAGTTGAAGAAATTAAATGCTTTCTTTAATTAAGTGTACAAGATTATGCATTATTTTTATGAAATGGTAAAAAGGACCAATCTAATGATAAAGAAGCCATTACAATAGTTGTGTAAGGAGTGGGGTTATTTTGATGAAAATATGATATAATTAAGACCAATCTTCAAGATGACAACACACAACACATGCTCAAATTGAGATTGAAAATTTGCTGGAAAGAACAAGCAGAAAGAGACAGAGCATTAAAAGCAGATCTAGTAGAAAAAGAAGGAAAAATTAAAAGAAAATGAAGAGGAAGAGAGAAAAATAGAGGAATGAATAGATAAATTGAAATTCTGATTAAATTGAATAATGTCATAAAAAATATATAACTTATCAAAATGAATGTTTCAGATTATTATTGTTTTTGATTATATCAACTATCCAAGTAATCAAAATATTGCTGTTATGATTTCTTATTATTATTTTCAATTAATTCAAGGCTATTCAGCTTCAACAATTAGCATCACAACATGAAAATAATCAATTAATTGAAACTAGTGTTCCCATTATTACATTTTTGATTATTCAGTTTTTTTTTTATCAATTACTGAGTCAGTGATTGTGTTAGTTATCCAGTTTTGAATTTGTGCCATAAATACAAGAGGTTAGTGGCTGTTTAGTTGCTCACCCTTATTCAACCAGCAGAAGATCTCCAGAACAGACCATGGGATGCTCAAGAGAAACCCTTATAAACATGCTTAACTATGTGTAACTCTTTTATATGGAGTGATGGAGTTGTCTTTTTAATCAGCATAGAATATAAGTTGGGTGATTATGAAATTCAGTGAAATTGGTCGTATTTCATTAAAGTTACCTGTATTTTCTTTTGTGTGATGCTAACTGACACATTTGGATCTACTTGTGTGTTGTGATACAGTGTTCCAATGGTCTGCAGTTTGAGGCACATTTAATGTGGATTATTGTATTAATGTGAAGTTCGTTTCAGGTGTGTAGATATAGAAGCTAGAAACAGGATAAATATTAATTCTTGCAACAAGAATTTTAGGTAAAATATCGCCTGTTATGGCTAAACTAACATCACTTTCACTAACTTAACTTTTACTAACTTCACTTCACTTGCTCTCACTAAGTCGTCTGTATATATATACTATT
>NW_013665706.1:4176-10557 GCF_000517525.1 Limulus polyphemus | reverse complement strand
GTATATATATATACACAAAAATGTATCTTACCCAGTCACACTCTCCCCAAAGAGTGAAGGATGATGATAGGTGGAAGAAAATACCCTGATGAGGAACAAACTACTACCCAAAGCAGATAATGGGAGATAAACGACGGAATAGATACCTTCAATATATGATGAGGGTGAGATGCAGGTAAAAGGGAAGGTACCTAATCAGAGTGAAAACATCAGGAATTGATAACGGGGAAAAAAGAGACAAGGAAGAAAAAGCCAATCAAATCAAAAGCCGAAACCAAAGAGTAAGAAAGGAAGGAAAAAGTCACAAACAGAGGAGTGGTGCCAGGGAATAAATCAGCAGGAAAAGGAACCAATGTAATGAGGAACAAACTACTACCCAAAGCAGATAATGGGAGATAAACAATGGAATAAGTACCTTCAATGTATGATGAGGGTGAGATGCAGGTAAAGGGAAGGTACCTAATCAGAGTGAAAGCATCAGGAATTGATAATGAGAAAAAAAAAGAGACAAGGAAGAAAAAACCAATCAAATCAAAAGCCGAAACCAAAGAGTAAGAAAGGAAGGAAAAAGTCACAAACAGAGGAGTGGTGCCAGGGAATGAATCAGCAGGAAAAGGAATCAACATAAAGAAGCCTTGAAGACAATGAAGCATACCAGAGCAGGTACGAGACATAGAAGGGCAACCAGATCCGACTGGGATTAAAGGTGGGAGATGGAAGGAAAAGAAAATGGAGAAAAGCATGAACATGCCCCATGAGCCACCACAGTGAAGGGTAGGAAAAATCGATCCAGAACAAAAAGGACAGATCAAGCTGAAGCAGCTGAGAAAAGCAGATCTGTGTCAGCTAGGAAGGAGCAATCAGAAAGACCTGACACAAAGTGGCAATGATGACCGAAATCATTAGGGGAAGATGACGAATGGGATGATAAAATAATGATATAAACAAGTCTTAATCCTGTCTGAATGCATCGACAGCCAAGGCAAGTGGATGAGGAACTGCAGACAAAGACATAAAGATCTAAAACAAGCTCGTGGGACAAGACATGAAACTAGTACCCAGCCCCACAGTGAACAACTTAAAAACAGCACATGGATATAAGAATACAAAACATCGACAGTGGGCATCTTCAGAATGTTTATTTTGACAATTTTCCACCAGTTGATTATGAACTGGTCTTCCCAGGCCTCTACTGCAGAGTCTGCTAGACCTACCTCAGCCCTCTTTCATACACATTTCACAGTTGTTGTTTTCCAGATATTTTGATTCATTCTGGGCCTTTTTATCTCTCTTTTGAGAGATGGTGCTGGTATGCCTTGCCCTCCATGGATTTTGGTTAATTTTGTCTTAGCTTACCATCAGGCAGATTGTTTTTTGTTTTCTTGCTTCTCTTCATTTCGAATTCTTTGTTGCCTGTATGAGGACAGAATAAGGTTAATCCTATCCCTTTTTCCATAGCTAAAATTTCCAGCCTTCATCTTCCCTTATTGCCTCTCCTACTGGTATTGGCTGCCATACACCTCCTTTCTGAGGCATTCCATCTCTTTCTTGGGAATTTTCGTGGGATACCTTTCTCCTCTTTACCTCCATGTTGGAGCAATTGCCTTCTTCAGCTCTTTCCCCACAAACTTGGCTTTTTTGCTTTTGGGATCTTCTAGGGTGGGACACTGTCTTGTACCAAATTCGTTTCCCTTCCACTTCTAATTGGGATTTACAGACGGCTCTTTTCCTCCACTGGTGCATTTTTTTTTTGGGGGGGGGGTACTCCTGCGACTTTAGCATTACATGGGTTATTTGTATTGCTACATTCTATTTTTTTTGGTTGCTCATTTGTCTCTTTGGCCATTGCATTCTTTGTTTATGCTCCGTGTCTGATACTATCCCGTTATTTATCTGTTCTAATCTAAGAATTCCTCCATTAGTCATGTATTCTCAATGTAGATTGGAATTCTGTGATTGATCTGTCCCACTTCAATCACTTCTTGGTTCTTTCCCTTTTTCCTATATTGTCTTCTATCACACTGTGGTGGGCATTTTCTCCAGAACCTTTTTCCTCAAACTGCTAAACTCATTCAGGACAACAGAACTAAGACCTTCTGTCTGACCTTGAAATATCGATCCTTGGCTTTCTTGAGCTGCTTAAAACTCTTTTGAGCAAGTTGATAGGTCTCTTCCAGTCCGTTTTTGAGGTCTAACATATACTAGTATGTGTTCCTTTCTTCTGACTCTTCTTCTCCTGATCATAACTCTTTTAATATTTGCATCAGATCTTGTACCGTTCTTCCATACAGTAATTCAAAGGGTGAAAATCCTGTATTTGCTTGCGAGGCTTCTCAATAAGCAAATAACACTACCTGCAAGTATCTGTCCCAGTCATGTGATCTCTCTTGGCACATCTTCCTCAGCATGCTCTTTAGTACTCCATTGACTTTCTCACAAAGTCCATTATATCTAAGTTGTACAGGGTGGTAAAGAGCTGCCTAAGACTGATGAGTCTGCACTCATTTTGCATCAGTTCTGAGGTAAACTGGGTTCCTCTGTCACTCAGTACTTCTTTTGGAAAGGTCACTCTGCAAAACACTTCCAGAAGAGATTCTGCCACTTTCTCTGTTTCTATCTTCAGCAATGCTATGGCTTCTGGATAATGTGTCACATACCCAATTACTGTCAGCACAAACGAATTGCCTTTGTCAGAAACAGGTACTAGTTGTCTGTTCATGTACACAGCTATGTTGCTTAACAGCTCTTCTATGAGAGGCATCTCACCCAGTGGCACCTTGGCTACCTTCCCTCTAGGTATTGTCCTTTGGCAGATGTTACATCTCCGATGAGTCCCGGCCAATGAAAATTCCTGATGTTCTGTCTGCTGTCTTCTTTGCTCCTAGGTGTTCTCCCACAATCGACTCATGAGCCAACTTCATCACTTGAGCCTTGTATTCTGTTGGCACTATTATCTGTTTAACTTGTCCAGCATAACTACCTTGATATATCTGGTACAACATTCCCTTCTGGTTCTTTACTATGTAAATCCCTTTCCCCCTTTGTTTTGTGCTTGACTTTCTCCCTTGTGCTGTCTCAAAGTTTCTGCAGTGAAGAGTCTTTCTTCTGGGCTTCCTTCAGTTCCTGCAGACTTACATTCAGGATGTCACCTTTTAGTACTTGCAGGGGTTTGATGTCTTGCTTTCTCTTTTTTTTCTTGAGCTCTAGCAGTGACTGTAGGTACTTTATCCATCTTCTTTCTGTCTGGTTCCTCAAACTTCTACTGTCTGATATATTTCCAATCACCAAGTTCTAAATTGGTGCCTTCATACACATGTCTTCAAGGTCTCCAATGTAGTATAGAATATGTACCTATATTTTTGCTCTAGGAAAGTTTCTCACTGTCCCATCAATTGGCACGCAAAGGCGTACCTTGCCTGTCATCTGGCCATCAGATACTAGACTGGCTCTCACTGCTGCACTACTGCACCCAGTGTCTCGTATGATCTTCACTTTCTTATCCCCAACATAGTCTTCACTTACTAGCAAGTTGTGATTTGTTGTTAAATATTCATGTTTGTCACATGCCCCAATCACTACTGGCACTGTTGATCCATTTGCTAACTTGAACTGACCATCAGCCATGCACTGGTTAATCAGGTAAATAGCACTTTCTTCTTGTGATGAATCTGACAGGTTGTCACTATTTTGTTTCTACTGGCAGCAGCATCCATGGTGACAGTCACTATTTTCTTGTTTGTTACCAGCACCATCTTTGTAAGTAGCTCCAGCTGCTTTATGTCAAGATTTCTGCTGTTGCATGTTGGTGAAGGAATTGCTCTCCTTTACAATGTGCCTATTTTATAACAAATATAGCATCTCTTCTCCCATTTGTCTGTTAACCTCCTGTCACCTGGTCAGCCACCATGGGTTTTGACTTTAACTGGTTATTGTTAGATTTGCCAGTTATACTCCCTCCACGGGCTTCCATATAGTGTTCTGCCAGCTTGTTAATACTGTTCACATATTAGTAGATCTGCCAGTTGCTCAAAACTATTTTCACACTTGGTCATGTCAATCCATCTTGTGAAGTATTGCTATAGATGTGCCACAAACTGAAATCCAGTTTCTCCAGTGCTAGGTTTGACTTGTCTGAACTTTCGACAAATATCTTTCTTAGTAAGTTCATAGTGTTTCAGGAAGGCCAATTTAACTTGTCATATTCCATGGCATCTTCTGACGCCATGCCTGCATATACTTGTAGGCCTTTTCCTGTGAGAAATGGACCGAGTCACCTTTTTCCTAGTTCTGACTTTGGGTGAATCTTTCACATCTCTCCAGGAATGCATTCATGTCATCTTTTTGTTCATAAATTTGGACAGCTTGGGTTGGCTGGCCCTCACTCTATTGTCATTCTGTGGTCCTTCATCTTTCTGTTGAGTGAGCTTTGCAATCTCAGTTTGTGCTTTTATTCTCTCTGTTTCTAGTCTCTTCTCTTTCTTCTTTTCTTCTTTCTCAATTTGCGCTCTTATTCCCCCTCTCTCTCCATTTCCTGTCTTTCCTTTCTCTCATTTTCCTCTCTCTCCTTTTTTTCTTTCTCTCTTTGTGCTCTTGTCCTCTCTTTTTCTAGTCTCTCATTTTCTTCTTTCCCCCTTTCTACTTTTAGTCTTTTTTCCTCTCTTTTCTGTGTATGCTCTTCTCTCTCTAGTTTTTATTGTTGTTTAACATACTCTCGTAGTTTGGTATTGCACACATATATGAAGCTTCACACAAAGTTGTTCACGAATATTCTATAGCACCAAGTGAACCAGTTACTGAGAACACAACTATTAAACAATATTTGAATGAAAATACAAGAACTTTATATTAATGTTAAAGCCTTAAGCTATGAAAGTAGCAGTAGTTACTGGACTGTGAAGCTTTGTTTGAAGAAATAGTGTGCCTATTTTTATTTATGCTGGTGGGAAAATGTTTCAGTTTTAAAAATGAAACATTTGGTAAGTAGAGAATTTTGTGAAAAGAGATAAAAGTAATGGATATACTCATGCCACACTTACAGGAAACTCAGTTTGAGCTGTGTTTTGCATGTGGGACAGAAACATTATATTTATATTAATGTTAAAGCCTTAAGCTATGAAAGTAGCAGTAGTTACTGGACTGTGAAGCTTTGTTTGAAGAAATAGTGTGCCTATTTTTATTTATGCTGGTGGGAAAATGTTTCAGTTTTAAAAATGAAACATTTGGTAAGTAGAGAATTTTGGGAAAAGAGATAAAAGTAATGGATATGCTCATGCCACACTTACAGGAAACCCAGTTTGAGCTGTTTTTTGCATGTGGGACAGAAACATTTCAGTTGGTTTGAATTGAAATGTGAACAAGTAAGGTGAACTTATCTGTCAAAAAAAATATAATAAACATTAGCAAATAACTTAACAAATGTAAGCTTCGTTTTTTGAGGATCACTGGATCCCTTCTCCCACTATTGCTTAGCCCACAGACAACAACAAACTCACCCTGCAGTGGAAATGACCTTTTGAAGTACAGGAAGTTCTCAACAGAATGGACTATAAGGTGAAAGTGAATGGGAAGATCAAGATCTACTAAGTCAATCTGTTGAAGAGGTACTTCAAGTGGAAAGAAGACCTAACTGGTGCAGCTATTTATGCACAGATGGACATTGCAGGTGTGGCTGTCATAGATGCAGAACCAGAAGACAGTGACTTTGCCATAGAAGATAAAGACCTACCAGGCCTAAGACCACTAGGTGGAGATGAAACATACAAGGACATCAACTTAGGTGAAGAATTGATTGGAAAGCAGAAGAAAGGCCTACAGGAGCAAGTGTGCCAGTACACAGATGTATTCACAGACGGACTGGGCAAAACAGACCTTGGGAAACACAAGATCAAAATGAAGACAAAGGATCCTGTCAAGGTGACGCCCTTCCAGAAGCCCTATGAGAAGAGATACCGACAAGGGAACTGGAAATGTTGGTGCAGATTATGTGAGGAGACTTAATGTATGAGTTGAGAACAGTCTTTGTATATAGTATAAAAATGTTTTAAATATTTTGCTTGAAGAGGGACTTATTGTTGAATATACAAGGCTGTTTAGTGTAAGTTATTATTTAGTTCATTAGTGAATTAATATTCAATGTTTATTTAGTTTTCATAATAAGAGTGTTAAAAGTTATTATTTTAAAGGTAATAGTAAGGACAAATTTCACTGTTTAACTCAGTAAGAGTCGTACATTGTTCATGTAGTTCAATTGTTGTAATTTGACGTCACATTACTCAAATCTTCTGTATTTTCCTCATTGCCTTAAGTGAGTATTGTTACATCATAGTGTCTCATAGTTTGTAGAAAGTTCTAGGCCTCAGTTGGGCAATGTATATATATACA
>NW_013665706.1:0-3278 GCF_000517525.1 Limulus polyphemus | reverse complement strand
TACATTTTCCGTATAGAAAATTATAACATTTGGCACATGCAAAATGGGCTGATATAAATGGTAAATTGTAAGCACTTCAATTTTTTCCTTTCAAATAGTCTTTCGTTTTAAGAACAACGAAGAGGCAACTTCATCAAACAAGAATAGGACAAGTCTGATTTAAAACTAATTTTGCTTACATTTTATTGTAATTCTAAGCTCAACCATAACTTCTTAGACAGAAGCCATATAACTGGTAGGAGTTACTTCAGTACAAATAATAACAGCTCAGTCTAGAGCATGACACTCTCATATTACTGGTCTTAAGAAACCTGAATAGATCAGCTACAACCTTTTATAACATAATATATTAATATATCTTTCTTTATATAATTAAAAAAATAGTACAGGTTTCTGAATTTAATTGCAAGCTTTTGTTAAACAGGATGTGTCCAATCATGAACAGTGCTAATCTTATCCTTATTGCATGTTTTATACCATATAGGCTGGGCCCAAGGCTTGTTTGTGTTCATACTTGGCTAACTGGCTAGGTAATGTGTAAAATACTTTTTAAATTAAGGTTTTTTGTTTGAAAAAAAATGATAGGGAGTAAAATATGAAAATACTTATATTTCCATAAAGTAGCTATGTTCCAGGTTAATGCCTTTCTTTAGTTAAAGTTTCTTTCCATATGTAGATAATTTGGAATTTGGCCTTAATGATTTGCCTAGTGTGTTAGTTATGTTATAGAGAAGCTGGAACATGTTTCTTTTTTCTGTTAATGAGGTTTCTCTCATGATGTAGGTGATGTGAAATTCTAGAAATTTATGGTTGAGTTTAGAATTTCAATAAAAGAATGGAAAATTTAATTAAAAGATAAATTTTTCTTTGTGATTCATTTCTGTTAAATTATTTCTCCTGCTCTTTAAGATTACAGTCTTCTTAATAAACACAAGGAAAGCATTTACTCCTAAAGGTGTTCTCTGGTACTTTTCTCTTGTAAACATCTGTTAGTGATCACCACAACATTCCAGTTTTCAGATGTATTAGATATCATAGCAATCATTATTAGCTATGTCTAACATCATCAGGTATCATGACCTTGTAAAATTTAGATGATCTGCATTGCATAGTTACACCTTAAAAAACATTCCAAATCATACTAACCCCCTCTCACACTAAAGCTATTAATCGACTGCTAGGGTTTCCTTCCTATTGTTCTGATTGTTTCTCGCTTGCTCCAGTCTTTTATTTCCCACTTATGTCAATTCACCTCTAGCATGGTACTGTATATAAGCATCTCATTCAGATAATATTATCACTTTTTCTCGACAAAGCATTTACTAATGGGTTTCTTTGTACTATGACTGTTGGAGATACTTTGAGGATTCTTTGTTACTTAGTTGTACTTTACGTAAAAAAAATCGTTTGGCAAGCCTATATACCATTGTTAGCATCTACCCTGGTTTGATTATAAGCCTCTGCACTTTCCCTAGTCTCTTAGCTGGTATGTTGTTGGGTAGAGATGTGTTTTCAGAAGGCGTTTGCTTACTGGCTGCTACTCTCCATGAGTTACATGAGGCCCCCTTCTCTGACCTTTGATTTTTGTGGATGTTCCAGAGTCTTTAGAATCAAGGGTTGATATTGCCTGTCTGCATTCATCCCTGTCGTCGTTGGCTTCTCAACTTTCATCAGCTCCTACAGGGGTCATAGTTCTGCCCCAATCGAGTGTCTCGACCTCTGACATCAGCTCCTCGACCCATTGGTAACCAGAATATATTCCACTCATATCCATGGATGGATGAAGAGGCTTCCCTACACTTCAATGTTTTTGAACTTCTTGCTGTTCAAAGGGCGATGTCTCATGATCTGGACTTATTGAGGGGAAAATCGTCATGCTTGACTTCAACAATTTCATGGTGGTATCTTATATTTCCTGTCCAAAGGGCACTCAGTTCAGGTATTATTGAGCCCACTCCCATCATATCATCCTACTAGCTTGCCATACTCTAGGGGTGATGAATTGGTGGCACATAAATTGTTTTAACCCACCTGAATTTTCCTGAAAACATGGATGCTGCACCATGAGGTTTTCATTGGATTTGCTCTTGGTTTGGGTCATTGATGACTGATGCATTTGCCACTCATTGGAACACTCAACTACTGGCATTTGGGTCTCTGGTATCTCACCCTTGGACATTGGCAATGTATGCTGTCAGTCAGGACTGGATGGAATTGCACCTCTATGCCTTCCCACTGTTTCTTCAAATTCCCCAGAGTACTAGCTATGATTTGTTCAATTCCTTGTTGGGTTCTGATGGTACACTGGATTGGCCTGGGTCAACTCTGGTTTCTGCTTCTGCAGTACTTTCAGGAATTCCCACCTCTTCCACTTCCTCTTTGGTCATCTCTGTTAAGGCAGCTATGATTTGACATCGTACACCCAACCATCCATGCATGGAGGTTATATGGTCTTTCACATGGCATCAGGATTTGACATCTAAGGTTGTCAGGTATTTGCTCCAGTCTTTCCTTAGACCTATGATGGACATTTATCAACAGAAATGGTACAGTATCGATAATGGTGTATTGCAAGGAGGTTGAGTCTACTTCATCCAGAAGTGCCAACCATAACTCGTTTTTTGACCTAGCTCTTTGAGAAGGGTGTTAAATCTTCCACAATCACCTTATATAAGGTGGCCTTATCGATTACCTTTAGATACTCGAAAAGATGAAACTTATTTGATTCCACAGTGCTCTCCAGCCTCCTCATGTCATTTAAGATCCTTCCTCCCAAATGACCATTTCAGTTACCTAATTGGGATATTAAGGTGGTATTACGTGCTCTTTCTCAACATCAGTTTGAGCCTTTAGCCTCATGTACTATCTACCACCTTTCCCTTAAGGTTTATTTTTTGTTGTCTGCTGGCCTGCAGATGTCACTAGTCAGAGTTGTTTGCACTGCATGTGCGCAGAAGCTTCATAATTCTACATATGTCTTCCTATACCCAGACAGCTCCTTCTTACCTAAGACACTAGCAGCCAGGAAATGAGATAGATCCTTTTTACCAATTCATCTGACCACAATGTTTCATCTCTAGGACAGATTGGATCCTTTGATCATTTGTTATGTCCAGTGAGGGCCTTGAAGTGTTATGTTGCTCGCACTAACACTTTTAGAGATGCTAGACAACGATTTTTTATTCTGTGGGCTCCTTCAGTTTCCCTGGATTTATCCTCAGTAACTTTGTCAAAGTGGGTACAAAAATGATTTATATTGCTTATTCTGGGCTCTCTTT